>NC_037676.1:144710178-144728603 GCF_003255815.1 Theropithecus gelada
TTTTTTTTTTTTTTTTTTGAGACGGAGTCTCGCTCTGTCTCCCGGGCTGGAGTTGCAGTGGCCGGATCTCAGCTCACTGCAAGCTCCGCCTCCCGGGTTCACGCCATTCTCCTGCCTCAGCCTCCCGAGTAGCTGGGACTGCAGGCGCTGCCACCTCGCCCGGCTAGTTTTTTGTATTTTTTAGTAGAGACGGGGTTTCACCATGTTCACCAGGATGGTCTCGATCTCCTGACCTCGTGATCCACCCGTCTCGGCCTCCCAAAGTGCTGGGATTACAGGCTTGAGCCACCGCGCCCGGCCCTGCCTGTTCTTTAATCCATCCGCCCATCACCTATTGCCCACCACCCTTCCTCCAGCAGTCACTGCCCTCTGACGGGCACTAGTCTGGCAGGTCCCAGCCCTCAGTCTCCTCTCCCCAGTGAGGAGGGATGGGGAACAGGGACAGACGGAGCAGTGTGGTGATGCCCGGCTGTGCATGGGCCAGCAAGGGAAGCTAGCAGGGGCTGGATGCAGGTGGGGAGTGGCCTTTGCAAGCAGGGTCAGGCACGCCTCCGAGGGGAGGGGAGGTTTCAGCAGAGGCCTGGCAAGCATGGCTCTGCACGTGAATATCTGGGGATGAGCGTCGCAGGGGAAGGAGCAGCCAAGGCAAAGGCCTCAAGGTGGGATTGGCAGGTCACGCCAGGCTCCTGCCTTCTCTGCACCCCACACGGTGGACTCTGCTGTCCTTCCTGCCCTGGGTCTGGGGTTGGCAGCCGAGCTGGGGAGAGCTGGGTGCCTTGCAGCCCTGGGGAGCCAGCCCTCTAGCTCTTGTAAGGGTGGAAAAATAAAATGCAAGAAAAAACCTCCCCTGCTTGCATTATCCGGGCCAACCCCAGGGCTTTGCATTTTCAGGGGGTGGCAGTGCGGGGGCTGCAGGTGGGTCTCTCATCCCCGCAGCCACTTCCACCAGAACAGGCCCCTTCCCACGGTGCAGAAACCCTCCCTCCGGGCCGTTCGCTGGCTGCTGCAGCTCTCGGGGGGCAGCACCCTAGTTCACTCACTCAACCGGCCCCTGCTGGTGGCCTTCAGGAGCCTTCCCTCTCCACCAACATAAATGCCAGCGTGACCAGCGTCCTTGCGAGGACACCTCCACCCGCACTTCTGATTGCTCCCTGGTGATCAGTCCCCAGGCAGTCTTATCAGATGGAGGTTGTGGGCCCCTGGGGGGCCTGCATAGTAAATTGCTTTTTAGAAAGGAAAGCATCCCCTTTGTCCTCCAGGGCAGCAGGCTGTGAGGGGACTGTCCAGTGAGCCGGGACAAGGACCCGGCCCAAGGACCCAGACTGTGGCGGAAGAGGACATGCTGCGTGGCCTTGGGCAGAGCCTGCACCCTGGAAGCCTTGGCTTCCTGACCCTGTGGCCAGCGTCTGCCTGCTTTTAGGCAGGGCAGGGACAGCAGGACTGCGGTCCAGGCCTCAGGGTGTTTGGTGTCTGCGTGGCCTCAGTCGACCCTAAAAGTCACAGGTCCACTGGCTGGATGCGCTGAGTGCTAAGGTCTTGGTGCCTGGGTCCAGGGCTTCAGGATAGGAGGACAGGAGGCAGGTGCCAGTGTGGCCCAGGCAGTGCCTGGTAGCACTGTGCCCAGGTTGCCTCTTGGGTCCTTGACCCTGCCCGGGAGCCAGGCCATGCTGCACACCTGCTGTCTGTGAGGTGTTGAGGCTGTGAGACTCCTGCAGTCCCGCTGAAAGCACTGGAACTGGGCAGCCTGGAGCCCTAGAGGGTGGGCCGAGGCTGGCGAGGAGGGACTGGGGCTGATCTCGGTCCCCTTCCTTCTGCCCCTCGCCTCCCCTCCACTCTGAGTTGGATGGCACCTCCCTTGACTGCTGCAGGGGCCACTCTTCACCCTGTGAACTAACTCAGGGGAGCTGAGTTTCCCAGTTGACCTGAAGTGGAGACCATGGGCAGGGGCCCAGGGGGACTGGGTCCAAGCTGGTGTGGGCCTGTGTCAGTTGTGCACTTGGATGGGAAAGAATCTCATGCATCTGGGGAGGGGTTCTGTGTGTGGGCAGTGCAGTGGTTTGTAGCGGCAGGGGAGTGAGAGCCATCAGTCACCATCAGCTGAGAAGTAGTGAACTCTTAGAGCCATAATTATTATTCATAACTGAACTAGTCACAGATAGAGCCCAGATCCCAAACTCAGACTGTTTTTACCCTGTTTACACACTGAGTTCTAATCCTACTCACTCACTGAGCCCTGATCCTGGTCACAGGCTGAGCCCTAATTCTAGTTACATACTAAGCCCTGATCCTGATCATAGGTGGAGCCCTGATCCTAGTCTCATACTAAGCCCTGATCCTGGTCACAGGCTGAGCCCTGGTCCAGTTCATATACTGAGCCCAAATCTTAGCCACACATAGTCCTGACCTTGGTCATACACTGGGCCCTGATCCTGGTCACAGGCTGAGTCCTGCTCTGGTGTCTTAGCTGGAATGACTTGTGTGTGTCACGTGCTTGTAGGGCCACCTCCTCTTCCAGCCACATACAGCAGTTGACCATGTGACCGGCGCAGCCTAGAAAGACTTACAGGCTTCCACTGCAGTGCAGATCACTTGCCTGCCTTACCCCGGGTGTGCAGACACACTTGTACCCATGGGTTCAACACTCAAGCCCATGGTGTCTGCCCATGCTCTAAACCTTGAGCCCTAAGAGTACCTGGTGTCCCTGCACCCCAGCATCCAGATATGTAACCAAACCCCACCCTCCCAGGCCCTAACATCCTGGATCATCTGGTCCCCAACACTGGCCTGGCAGCCTGGCTCAAGTGCTCCTGTTCCCCCACACTCCTGCACCAGCCTGGCTTGTGGTGGTGAGGGCCTGGGGACTGGGGGTGCTACGGAGGAAAATGGGGAGCAGAGCGGGTGGGGGCTTGCAGAGTTCCCAAATGTTCCAAGCCATAGACACTGCCTCTACTGTAGCCCATCCCTATATAGTTCCTTGACCACATGTGTCTCTACTGGAGTGGGGTGGGGGGGACAGTGGCAGTTATGTCATAGTCATGTCTGTATCCCTAGGATTGAGTGCTGACCCAGTGAGAATCAACGGTGGTTTATGAGCAAGGCAGTGATTACGTGGCTGAGTGCAGAAATGGATGTGCGAGGGGGTTCTTGGTAGGCAGTGTGGACAAGCGGGGGTGTGGATAATCTGTGGGAGCCGGCTGTTTGCCAGAGAGATGCACCCAAGTTGCAGCTGTGGGTTGCTGGGGGATGGGGAGGCAGCGGAAGAACAGTCGCATGGCTGGGTGAGTGACCAGTGATGGATGGCATGTGAAAGGGTGGGTGGGTGGACTGTGGATGACAGCATGCATGGAAGGCTAGAGATAGGGGTGGATGGATGGGACTGAGAGAAGGAAAGAAGATGGAAGGTGGCTGGAGGGATAGAGAATCAGTTTCCTAGGGCTGCCCTAACAAACTGCCAAAATTACCACAAACTGGGTGGTTTAAAACAGATATCTATTATCTCCCAGTTCTGATGGCCAGAATTTTGAAATCAAAGTGTTAGTAGGGCCATGCTCCTTCCAAAGGCTCTAGGAAAGATTCCTTCCTTGCCTCTTCCAGCTTCTGGTGGCTCTAGGAAATCCTTGGTGTTCCTTGGCTTGAGGTGGCGTCACTCCAGTCTCTGCTGCTATCTTGTCCTGGCCTTCTGCCTTGTGTATCTCTGTACTTTCCTCTTCTTGTGAGGACCCCAGTCATGGATCTATGCCCCCCAAACCCAGTGTGGTATCAGTCAAGATCCCTAACTCAATTACATCTACAGAAGCCATGTTTCCAAATAAAATCATATTTGTAGGTTCTGGGGGTTAGACTTGGACATATATTGGGGAGAAGTGGGTGATGGATGGATGGATCAGTAGATGGATGGGTAGAATAATGCCTGAGTGGGTGGGTGGGTGGTTGGATGGATGTGTAAATGGTAGATGGGTGGATGAGTGAATAGGTGAATGGGTGGATGGGTGGGTGTGTGAATGACTGGATGTGTGGATAGAGGGATGGATGGATGGATGGATGGATGGATGGATGGATGGATGGATTGACAGATGGTGGATGGGTGGATGGTGTGTGGGTGGGTGGGTGGATGGGTACATGAATGACTGGATGTGTGGATGGAGGGATGGATGGATGGATGAGTGGCTGGCTGGATGTATAGATGGTAGATGGGTGGATGGGTGAATAGATGGGTGGGTGGATAGGTGTGTGGGTGACTAGATGTGTGGACAGAGGTATGGGTGGGTGGCTGGCTGGATGTGTAGATGGGTAGATGGGTGAATAGGTGGGTGGATAGGTGTGTGGGTGACTGGATGTGTGGATGGAGGTATGGGTGGGTGGCTGGCTGGATGTGTAGATGGGTAGATGGGTGAATAGGTGGGTGGATAGGTGTGCGGGTGACTGGATGTGTGGATGGAGGTATGGATGTCTGGGTGGGTGGCTGGATACATGAGTGGATGAGTGAATGATGGGTGGAGAAAAGGATGGGCTGGTGGGTGACAGGAAGTTGATGGCGGCCAGTAGCACACACTGGGAGTTAGGTTCTGTGGTTCTGAAAGGACAGCTCCCTGGGTGTTTCACACGTGAGAGTTGGCAAATATCTTTCAGTCTTTTAAAACTCCTCTAAAAAATGTAAATAACCTAGAGTTTTACAGAGTATAAAAGTCAGAGTTAGCAAGATCCTGAGAGATCATGCACTCTGTCTTTACTCGAAACATGATTCAGTGGAGTCCCAGAGCGGGGATGTTAGTAGAAGCCGGGCCACCGGCGTGAAGCCCTTGCCATGCTACCCTAGCGTTTATGGGGTGTTCTGCTGGCAGCCAGCCCATCCTCATGGCTCTAGGAAGGGCAGCGTTCCATGTGCTCCCAGGTCCGTATTAACCATAATGACCCTGAGAAGTCCTGTAGGAAACTCCTGTCCAACTGGGTTGGGAGTTTCCCTACTTTGCAGACTGTCAGAACCCTTGTTCTGCGGGACATTGTCCCCTCCTGGCAGGTGTGTGTGAAAGGAGGACGTGTAAGAGGGATATTTGCTGGGCTCCTTTCCTGAAGCTCAGCCCCAGGCCAGGCACCATGAGAGCTGCCTCACTCAGTGCACACAGGCTTTCTCGGCTCACACATCTTTACTAACCGATTTTACAGTTGAGGAGACTGAGGCCCAGAGTGCTCACTGACAGATCCAGGGCTACCTCATGGGTTGTTCCCATCTGGTCTGTGCGGGCCTCCAGCCCTGCCTCGTGTGGGGCCCCCGCCAGGTTCGGCTGTCCTGGCTCGGCACCCAGACCCTGGTTCCTCCCTGGGACCCCTGCCCAAGGGAGCATCCTGGTCCCTTTAAGAGCCTCTCCGTCGCCCACCCCTTTCCTGGTTTCCTTGGAGAGGGCAGTGAGGGGGCAGGCCAAGGGGGGGAAGCGGAAGGAAGACTTGGCAGGGTCCCCGGGTCGCTGTCAGCAGCCGGTTCCCAGCTCAGTCTCTCCCACGCCGGCCGGTTCCTGATGGGGGCAGAGGAGGCTGGGGGAGGGGTGCAGGGGGAGGGGACGCGCCCAACACAGAGGCCTCTTTGGTGGCCTGGGAAGAGCCTCAGTATCTGCACCGTGATCGAGAAGGGAGGGGGAGGATGAGCCTGTCCCAGCTTGGGTGGGGCCTGGGGAACAGGGAAGGGGTGGAGTGCTGCTCTCAGAGATGAGCCCACCCTGGCCTAGCTTCTGCCCCTGCAGCAGCTTGGGCCTGGCACCAGCCCCTTCTCTGAATGTCCTCTTGCTTGGTACTTGGGTAGGGGCAGCAGGGGCTGGCAGAGGCCTGTGTGGGCCTGTTCTTTCTGGGTGCAGGGTCCTCTCCCATTCAGGGGCTCCTGGCAGCTTTCAGAGCTGGAGGGAATGGACCAGGTCATAAGGTCACGGTTGCAGGCAAGTCCCTATGGCCTGAACTTGGAGTGGGCCAGCCTCCTCCCAGTCCAGGACAGACCCCTGGGCCTGCCCAAGGTCTCTGCAGCTGGGAATGGACCCAGCTCTTCTGCCCAGCCCAGGGGCCTCTCAGCTGCCCTTCCCCAGGCCCTCTTACTCCCCCACAGGGCCTGCTCGGGAACTCTGGGACCCCATCTGTCCCTGCCCAGTGCCCTCTTCTCCACCTGCTCCAGTTCTCTCCGCCCACTGCCCTGCCCGCCCCCCCCCCCGTCTCTTTCTTCCTGGCAGTGGCCCAGATCACAGCGAATCCTTGGATCTGTGTTTGTGTTCTGTCTGCCCTACCCCAGCAGAGCAGGAGCCCCAGGGCAGGGTCCGGGTTTCTGCTGTGGCTCCAGGCACACAGCAGCCCTCAGGAGGTGTTTGTTCAGGGAGTCCGAGTGTGCTCCATCTTAACAGGGTCACTCCCTCTCTGGGGCTGGGGGCTTCCACATTCATTGGCTCATGCACTCATTCCCTGAACACATCTGACCACGGCAGCAAGGGCTCACTGTCAAGGTGCCACACCGTGTACCTAACAGGACATCCACCAGAGATGCCTGGCCCTGGAAAGTCCACCTGCTCCCCACTCCATGAGAGGTGGGGAGGGGGCCCTCTGAGGAGCGAGGTTCAGAGCCCAGGCTGCCCAAGACACAGCTGTGAGTTGCCCCGGGTGCCTGCTTGGGCCCCTGTGTCCTGAGGGCTGGGGGCATGCAAGTCTTACAGGTGGGGTTGGTAGCCAGGGCAGCCCCTCCCTCAAGCACAGAATTCATGGATCTGACCGCACTGGCTGTGCACACCCAGGCCTCAGTTTCCTCAACTATGCAATGGGACAGGAGGTGAGGGACCACTACAGTGAGGGTCTCTGCCCTCCTCCCCATCCAGGGAGCTTCCTGGGCAACTGGAGACCGCCAGCTACCAGCAAGGGCCCAGGGCTGCAGCACCTCCCCTGCCTACCACTCCCCGGACACCTCCCCTGCCCACACTACCCCTCCTGCCTCCATTCTTTTTCTTCTAGAGAAAGTCTGCCAGATGCATGGCCTGTGGCAGCTCCCATGAGACATGGCTGGGAGGGGCTTCTGCAGTGGAGGAGGGGACTGGTGGGCATAACAGACCCTCTAGGCTGCCTGCCAGACCCCTGTGCCACTGCCTCTCCGGGGCCCCAGCCTCCCTCTCCCTCTCTTGGGAGCTTGACTGTGGCTCCCAGGCCTGCCCCAGCCACAGGCGCTAGACCTTTGCTCACCCCGTTCCTGCTGGGCAGTGCCATCCATCCCTCACCTGCCCCAGCTGTGCCAAGTGGGGGAGCCTCTGGGCTGGGAATGCCCACTCCAGGCAGGCCCCTCACTGGCACACACACACACAGGGTAGCTTGGCAGCTGGGAGGGGCAGGGATCCAGCCCCGGCCCTGTTCCTCACTGGCAGGGTGGCCATGGGTGACTTCCCCTTCTCTAGTCTTGGCTTCTGTGCCTGTAAAGCCAGGCTGCTGTGACTGTTAAGGAACAGGAACGGGGCCACTCAGCAGGTGGGCACCGTCTTACCCTCCAAGTCCAGGACGGCTTCTGAGAGGACGGCAGGCAGCCGCTCAACAGAGCGCCACCCTTGGGGGCTGGAGACTTGGGGTACGGCCACCCGTGTGCTGGGATTTGGGGCCAGTTCTGGGAGTGGGCTTCCTAGAGGAAGGGAGCGTGCACCGGCTATGAAGAGGGAGCTGGAGTCCACTCCAGGCCCCAGGCGCCTCAAAGGCCCAGAGGCCGAGAGCCACAGTGGGAGGGCTGCCTGCAAGGTGTCTGCAAGATGTGGGGTTGGAAGCGGCTGGGGTGGGTGGGTCTGCTCAGGCTCTGGGCCTCCAGGGGCCCCTTGCCTGCGTCCCCATGCCGCCTTTTAGAAGCAGACAAGGTGAGCTCTCTGGCCCTGAAGGTGAGCAGAGGTGGAATAGCTGGGGGTGGCGAGGGCGTGCAAGGAGAGGGCTGCCACTTCCTGGGTGCCTGCTCCGTACCAGGCCTTCTGCCGGGAGCTTGGAAGAGCCAGACAGGCCTAGACCTAGACCAGAAGCCGGCGCTCAGAATGGGGTCACAGCAGGCTTATGGGTTTGGGCCCTCAATGCCCACCCGGCTCCTTTGCACCCAGATGGCCCCCGGCAGCCATCTCAGCTGGCCCTAGGCCTGGTGCCCTGCCGGTGGGGCTGGCTCCTGGGCCATGTCTGAGCTTCCCTCAGCACCAACAGGCCTGCGACTGGGCCCCACAGGGCTTCTCATGTTCCTCACAATGCAAGACGCCAGTCCCATGGCTCCCGTCTGGCGCTGCCTGGGATCGGGGCAGGCAGACTGGATATTTATGTTCCGCCTCCGCCCCGTGCCGCTCCTCCACCACGCCCCCGTGCCCTCCTCCACCATGGGAGCTCCTCTCAGCCATGCCTCATTGGGGCGAGGGCAGGTGGAGGGGCTGCAGGAGTCCGAGCCATGGGGATGGGCCTGGAAGGCTGTGAGCTTCTTCCGCTCAGCACCCGTGTCCCTCTACCCAGGAGCACAATGGCTCATTTAGGGCAGCAGAAAAGGCTTCATCAAAGCCCCATCTTACCAGGCCCCCCAGTGTTACCCTGAGGTCAGAGAGGGAGGGTGGTGACTGACTGTTCTGAAGGATGTGGGAAGGCAGGATATAAGGTAGACAAAAGGAAGGACTTCCACATGAGCAGGGGGGGCAGAGTGGTTGTGAGTGTCCATTCTCTGACCTTGCCTTGGTGCAGAGGTGCCTGGAAGCAAGGGGATGGTGGAACAATCTGGAGGTTACCAGAGAGGACTGCACCTTTGGGAGTGGGGTCAGCCTGGAGATTCCTGGAGGGCAGGGGTGTCGGGTGTGACAGGCAGTGGTGATGGCGTGGATGCCCTGTTGCTGGTGATGGTGGTGGCCGTCCCTCCTGCCAGCCTGGTTCTGCTTGCACTGCGCCTTGGACATGGTGAGCACGGGATAAACGCTTGTTGTCATTATCAGGCTAGTGTCAGTCCCAGGAACAGTGATGGAGCTGGTTCTGATGAGACAATGGCAGTGTTGAAGACAAGAGTGATAATGTGCTCATAGTGGAGGGTGATGTTGGTGACCATGGGTGACTGGTGGTCATTGTGATGACTGCAAAGGGACAGTAATGGTGACGGTTGTGGTGGCAGTGGTGGTAATGACTGTGCTGTTAATGGCAGCGGTGGTGGTGGTAGTGATGATGGAGGTGATGGTAGTAATGCAATCATCACTTGTGGTTTTGAATGATGACAGTGGTGGTGGTGGTGGTCGTGGTCATAGTGATGGTGGTGGTAGTGATGGTTGTGTAGTTTTGATGATGGAGGTGGGGGTGGTGGTGATTATGGGGTGGTGGTATTGATGTTTATGTGGTTTTGATGATGGAAGTGGGGTGGTGGTAGTGATGATGGGATGGTAGTAGTGATGGTTGTGTAGTTTTGATGATGGAGGTGGGGTGGTGGTGGTGATGATGGGATGGTGGTGTGATGGTTGTGTGGTTTTGATGATGGTTGTGTGGTTTTGATGATGACAGTGGTGATGGTGGTGATGGTGAGGGTGAGGGTGGTGGTGGTGATGGTGGTGGCAGTGATGGCGATGGTGAGGTGGTGGTGGTGATGGCTGTGTGGTTTTGATGATGGAGGTGGGGTGGTGGTGGTGATGATGGGATGGTGGTGGTGATGGGATGGTGGTAGTGATGCTTGTGTGATTTTGATGATGACAGTGGTGGTGGTGATGGTGATGGTGGTCATGGTGGTGGTGATGATGAGGTGGTGGTAGTAATGGTTGCTTGGTTTTGATGATGACAGTGGTGGTGGTGATGGTGGCGGTGGTGGTGATGATGGGGTGGTGGTAGTAATGGTTGTGTGATTTTGATGACAGTGGTGGTAGTGATGGTGATGGTGGTGGTAATGATGGTGGTGATGGTGGTGGTGGTGGTGGTGATGATGGGGTGGTGGTAATGATTGTGTGGTTTTGATGAAGACAGTGGTGATGGTGATGGTGGGATGGTGGCAGTGATGGCTGTGTGGTTTTGATGATGGAGGTGGGGTGGGGGTGGTGATTATGGGTGGGGGTGGTGATTATGTGTGGTGGTGGTGATGATGGAGTGGTGGTGGTGATGATGGAGTGGTGGTAGTAATGGTTGTGTGATTTTGATGACAGTGGTGGTAGTGATGGTGATGGTGGTGGTGGTGGTGATGACAGGGTGGTGGTACTGATGATTGTGTGGTTTTGATGATGGGGTGGTGGTAATGATTGTGTGGTTTTGATGAAGACAGTGGTGATGGTGATGGTGGGGTGGTGTCAGTGATGGTTGTGTGGTTTTGAGGATGGAGGCAGAGGTGGTGGTGGTGATGACAGGGTGGTGGTACTGATGATTGTGTGGTTTTGATGATGGGGTGGTGGTTGTAGTGAAGATGGGGGTGGTGGTGGTGATGCTGGGGCTGGTGGTAGTGAGGATGGCATTGTTGGTAGTGTGTGGTTTTGGTGCTGATGATGGGGTTGGTAGTGGTGGTGATTGTGATGTAGTAGAAGAAAAAGTGGTATTTATGATGTTGATGGTGTCATCGATGGTGAAGGTGTGGTAGCAATGGTTGTGTTATTGATGATGATGGAGTGGGTGGTGGTAGTGACAGTATTGTTGATGGCATGATGCTGATGATCGTGTCTTGAGGTAAGGACTGTGGTCTGATGACGGCTGATGGTATTGTTGGTAGTGGGGGTGGGACCTGGTGGTAATGATGGTGTTGATAACATATGGGGGATGGTGGTGGCGATGGTGACAACATGGGGGGGTGGTGGTGATGGTGACAGTAGTGGTCCTGGTTTTATTGTTGATGGTGTTAATAGTGATTGGCCTCAGCAGTAGCTATGAGGGTGGAGGCTGTGGTGACAAGTGGTGGTGGTGGTAGGCCCAGCTCTTAGGTGAATTTGCAGCCCAAGCCCCCAAAAGGAAGTGAGACCCGCCCATGACACAGTTAAGGAGCCAGAGCCCAGCAGCCATGCAGATGGCAGGCCAGGTGGGTGAGGAAATAGGCAGGAGAGCCAAGGGAACACTTCCGAGGTCATGGCGGTCTGGGAGGAGATGAGGCTGGGCTGACTCTAATGGGGGAAGGTTTGGGATCTGCTAGAGCCAGGGCAGATCTCGTAGGGGTGCCCAGTGCCCAGTACAGGGCCTGGCACAGGCCAGGCCAGGGAGGCACTTGCTGAGTGAGGGACTGTGCTGGCCCTTTGACCTTCCCACTGGGTACCAATGGCTGGAGCGTAAAAGGGTGTGAGGTTCTGGGCAGTGGCCCCCCGCCAGCAGGGGTAGGTCACAGGCCAGGCAGAGCAGGGCTGCAGGTGCAGCAGGTGTGGGTCTGCATGAGGGGAGAGGGCTCGGGGCAGGCTTCTGAGTGCCAGCCTCCTGCTGGGGAGGGGCAGCAGGCTGAGCAGCCCTGCAGGACCCCAGCCCTCCTGTGCCAGGTCACTTCTCTGCAATACTGGGCAGCCAGCACCCTGCTCTCTTCAGGAGCCCCATTCTGCCTGGCAGACAGCCTGGGGCCTCTGTGCCTCTGCCCAGGTGGGTAAGTAGGTCAGGAGAAGAGCTGCCGGACCCTGGGGAGGGCTGGGTTTCCAGCCCAGGGGTAGCCCGTGGCCAGGAGCCCTGACTCAGTGTGGCGGCGCCGGGTGGGAGCCAGGAGATTGGCATCTTGCATTGTGAGGAACACGAGAAGGCCTGGAGGCCCTGGTTGTGGACCTGTCGGTGCTGAGGGAGGCTCAGACATGGGCAGCTCTGGGAGAAGCCCAGCCAGCCCCATAGGCAGGGCACCTGGCCTGAGCAGGCTCCAGCGTCATCTGGCAAGCTGGGCTCAGTAAGGCCCAGGTCAGGCAGGTGTTCAAATGCCAGAGTCAATGGGTCACAGCGACCAGTATCCCCTCAGGACCCCAGGCAATTGCCCCTAGGCCCTGAGCTGGGAGGGGCTAGAGCTGACCCAGGCCTGCCCTGGAGATCCTCACAGACTGGCAGCCAGACAGGGGCTGGGCAATGGGGGGTGAGTCAAGGAGGCTTCTCAGGGGAGGCAGTGGCTCAGGGAGCCTGGAGAGAGAGGCTGAGTCACAGAGGACCCGGGGCCTGTGGCCAGGGGGCCAGCCAGGACCAAGGCCTGGAGGCGGCAGAGGGCATGTGCTTGCTGGGCTACCTGCTGGGCTGGCCTGTGCAGGCAAGGCCACCAGGGTCAAGGGAGGGCCCACTGGGATGGTCACGGGCGGCTGTGGCTGCTGGGGGAGGTAGAACACAGGGAGGGGAGCCCAGCACAGCAGTAGGGAAGGGTCTGGCTGAGGGTCAGGAGCAATGCCCAGGAGCTCATGGAAGGGAAGGGGATAAGTCTGGTTATCCAGGTAGACTTCCTGGAGGAGGACGCAATGCCAGTCTTGATCTATGGCCGAGAAGTCAATGGACAGAGGTGGGAGGCAGGCACTCCTGACGGATGAAGCATGACTAAGGGGCTTGTACCCAGGTGTAACCAAGCCACGTGTTGGTTTAAGGGGCACTGGGGAGGCCAGCTCATTAAGGCTCCTGAGGCCAGGCCTAGAAGCCAAAGACCCTGCCTGCAGAGACACCATTTCCACTCCCTGCCTAGCGCCTGAACTCCCCCACTGCAGTGTGCTGTGCCCACTCCTGGCTTCTTTCTGTTGTGTGGGAGGACACCCTGTGAGTCATTCACACTAGAGTGTGAATTAGCCCATCAAATCCAAGGGGACCCCGACAGCGCACAGTCCCATAATAGCACCTGCTTCGTGGGCCGGCAGGAGGCATCGTGAATGCAGTGAAGGCTCTGGCTTGGTGGGTGGGTGGGTAGGTGGGCTCACTGTCCCCTGGTGTCCCGTGAATGAGTAGGCCCTGTGCGGGCACTGTGCCTCTGCCATCCCATGGACAGGTGTGGGGTGAGGATCTGGGCACACTTCACAGGAGAGGCAGCTGGGCTCCGAGGGTGAGAATAGACCTGGCTGCTGGACCCCCTGCCGGGCTGGACAAGCATCATCTAGGCACTTGCCGGGGGTGCAGGGCAGGGGCCCCAAGAGCACAGGAGCCACGGTGGGCTCTCCCAAGGCCTCCTGCCTGTCCCGGGCTCAGGGGAGGTGCCTGTGGGAGCTGCCCGAGCAGGGCTGGGCCCAGGCCCTTCCCCACTAGCTAGCTGGGGAGGCCTTCTCTGAGCTACCCTCCCCTAGGACATGGGGACAAGGTTGTGGCCCTGCACTGGGGCTGAGGGCGACATAAGGTGGGGATCCACACTGGATTGGGGGCTGCCTGGGAGCTGCAGCCATTACTGGGTTTGGAGGGGTCTGCTGGGAGCCGAGGTTACTGACGGGACTGTGGTGGAGGGGAGAGTTGGGAGGTTGGGGCCAGTCCCTGTGGGCCCTGAGAGCACTGTGGCCTTTGCTCTGGGTAAGAGGGAACCGCTGGAGGGCTCGAAGCTGAGGGCCATGTGGCCTGACATATTTCAAATGACTGGCACCCTGGGGAGCCAGGCGAAGAAGGGCAAGGGGCAGCAGCCACAGTAGCCAGAGGCACGGGTGGTGGCCGTGGAGGGTGGGCACTGTGGGGCTCTCCATGCATTTTCAGACAAAGGCTGGTGGGATTTGCTGGTGGGCAGCTGCAGGGAGGTGGGTGAGGTGAAGGGGGACCCAAGGCTCCAGGTGAGCACTGGCGGGCTGGCCATGCCTTCCCCATTCATTCACGCACAGGCATCCTGGCTGTGCGCCCTGCCTTAGTGTGCAGCTGTGGGCTCCTGTGGGACTGTCATGCACCAGAATGTGCCCCTGGGGCCACGTGCAAGCACAGTGCTGATGAGCACCTGGACGACCCCGAGGTGGAGTAAACGGAACCAGAACTTGTCCCTTGGGTTTCTTGGCATGGAGGTCCTTGGCGACCTTGGCAGGAGCCAAGTGGGAGGAGTCCTGATGGTGGCGGTCACTGGTGGTCTGCAGAGGGGTGGGCAGTGGCTGGACCTGTCATGGGGCCCTATCTAAGGGCAAAGGCACAGCCCTGCTCTGGGATTCCCGTCTGAGGGTCCCAGGTCCCTCTAGGTCCCCACTCTTGGGCAGGAAGAGGGCCTGCTATAGCCAGGCCCCTGTTCGGCTGGTCCTGGGTGGTGTCACTGCCCCAGCTCCTGCTCTCACCCTGGACCCGTGGGGGTGGGGAGCAGGTGTAACTGACCCAGATTCCTCAGGCCTGGGCTCAGGAGGGGACCTCGCTCTGTGACCCAGATATTCCAAGTTTCTGTAGCTTAGACGAGAGATGGCAAATGGTCTCCCACGTGCGGGAGCAGTGGCTGTGTGCGAGACGGGAATGACTGGCCTGTTTGCAGAGATGGGAACAGGTGCCCCATGCAGCAGGAAGGATTTCAGTCAGACTTTCAGGGGAACTTCCAGCTGTTGTAAGTCAGGATCTTGTACAAGAGGATGCATCCTAGAGATATTGTTGAAAGAGGGAGGTCTGAGGCCAAATTTCCCACCTTTCCAAAGTCAACATGTATCTAAGATGCACACAAGGGTCTCAGGTCAGGGCCCACCCTTCCATCTGTCCTGCTAAAGGCCAGTCCTTGGCTGAGGTCTAGTGCAGCAAGGGAGGCTTGGGTAACTCCCAGGAAACCTGCATTGGCTGAGTTTATTTCCTGGCTTCGAATGGGTCTCAGGTTGCCTCTGAGAGTCCCTTGCAGACTTGCAGTTCAGTCAAGGTTGAGATGTTGTAGGCCCTGGGTGGGAGGGGGCATGCAGCCAGACACACAAAAACTGCATTCCAGGCCCACTGCTGCCTTGCTGTGTGACCTTGAACAATCGCTGCCTCTCTGAGCCTTGGTTTCTTTATCTACAAAGCTGGCCTAAGGGTTCCTGCAGAAATCAAATGATAAACTGCCAGAAAGCCCTTAGCACCGAGTGGAAGCCATTATCGTGAAAGTGCAGGGAAGGGCGAGAAGAGGGTCCCTGTCCCTGGGCTGCGTGTTGGGAAGCTGTTCCCCTGACACACATTGCCAAGGCCTGTGGAGCCAGGAGGATGGAGGAGGTGGAGAGGCTGAGAGGGGGCACCTGCATTGCAGGCCTGCAGGGTCCCAGTGAACCCCACCCCAGGATCCAGGCCCTTACAGAATGGCCAGGAGCTGCCTGCTTCCAGAGCTGCCAGCCTGACCAGCCGGCTCTCTGGGCCAGGGGCAAGTGCCTTCTTGGGCCCTCCATGGCCTGACCCTCAGCAGAGTAGGTAGCAGCCCATCTCTCTCCCTGCCCCAGAGGCTGATAAGCGAATCAGCACCCACAGCAGGAGCCCTGGGGGCCGGGCGCTGGCTCCTAGGCTGGTCTTCTCCCAGGCAGTGGCGGGCAGCTGTCAGCCTGGCGCCCTGCAGACTGGCCAGTGCGGCTGGGAACCAGCCAGGCTGCTGGCCCCAGCCAGCCCGGCTCCCTGCACCCTCGAAGTGCTCCCAGCAACCCTCAGGCAGGTGGGCAGCTGGGTTCCAGGGCCCACTGCTCAGAGCAGAGGGCTGAGGTTGTGCTGTGCCTGGCCTGGGTTGTGCTGTGCCTGGCCCGTGAGAAGCGGAGCTGTGACTGGAACCCCGTATCAGCTGCACAGAGAAAAGTGGTCTGGTCTGCAGGACTCTTCCTGGGGTGCCCTCTGGCCTGTACTGTGCCGGCCGTCTTGGTGTCTGGTCAAAGGCTGGCAGGTATAGACCACAACCGCACACCCTTCCCCAGGCACAGGGATGGGCCCTCTCAGTGAGAGAGGGAGGCTCAGGGAGGCAGTGATTATCCAACATCACACAGCAAGGCAGCAGTGGGTCTGGATTCCAGTTTTTATGTCTGGCTACATGCCCTCTCCCACCCAGGGCCTACATCTGAACCTTGACTTGAACTGCAGGTCTGCAAGGGACCGTCAGGTACAACCTGAGACCCATCCCAAGCCAGGAAATAAACTTAGTCAATGCAGGCTTCCTGGGAGTTACCCAAGCTTCCCTTACTGCACAGCCACCAGCCAGAGCTCAGTGGCTCTGTGTCCAGCGTGGGTCTCAGGCCCCTGCCCCACCTGCTCGTCTGCAACGTGGCGACAGTGGCTTCTGCCCTGGAGGGGGTGGGGGATGGACACAGGTGGTGAGTGGATGTTCCTTGTGCACCTGAATGAGACCTTGGAAAACCCTCTGGTCAGGATGTAGGATCTGGGGTGTCACTTGGAGCACCAGGACTTTCCAGGGACCCCATACTCCCTTTCCTGTTCCCTCCATAGCCCTAAAGCCCACCTGTGGTTATCAGGATCTGCACTCTGCTCAGGGAGAGGGTGAAAGGGTCTCTGCCCCAGGTCTGTGATTTTTGGGCCATCCTGTGTTAGGGATGCAGAGCAGCCTGGGTCCCTGGCCACCATTGCAGTGGCTGGTAGGTGTGGTGGGTGGCTGCCCTTTGGAGCCTGTGAAGGTCACATGGGCTGAGGCCCCCCGGCGCAGACAGAGGTATCCTCTGAGCCTCTGCACTCTGGAAGGTGCTGCAGGGCCCTTCCAGGCTCCCACGTGCCTCTGTGGCTTCCTTTTACAGAGGGTCCTGGAGATGGGTGAGCCTCGTGCTTCTAAACCCTAGCACCCTGAAACAAGAACCTGGCCTCACACTGCACTTGAGAGGGGAGGGGTCTTCCCAGGGCCACACAGCCCAGAGCCAGCCCTGCAGAGCCTGAGGCTGGCTCCCAGGCCTCCTCTCAGCTTTGCCTTGTCTGTGATCTCCGCCACAGTTTTCCTTCTCTGTAAAACAGGAGCAGGTCCTTCCCCCAGGAGGCGGAGAAGATGCAAGAAATAAAAGCACATGCTGAGGGCATTCTCAGGGGTCTCCCTGGCCGGCCAGCTCACTGCATGTCCCTTCTCCCCTGGGCCCAAATCTCAGGAAGTGCTGCTGCTGAAGGAGATTGAGCTACAGCCCCAATTCAATAGAGGCTGCTCTGGGCTATCAGACATGGGCACTGGTTACCCCCCCATGCATGCTCTGAGCCTGGCCCTGTGCCGCTCAGCACTGTCCAGAGGGGACTGGGTGCTTCCCTCTGGACACCCCCACCCCCATTTTAAAGAGGAGGAGACTGAAGCAAGAGGTGATATAGGTAACTCCCCAAGGTCACATAGCTAGGACACAGCCGAGGCACAGTTCAAAGCCAGGTGTCTGATCAGAGGCGGCTCGCCCAGGCTTTTTGTGTGTGCGGGGTCAGGGCTGCGTGTGTGGGCGGCTCTGCAGGCTCCTCTAGGGATAGCAGGCTGGAGAGAGCGCCAGTCCACAGGTCACGGGGGCAGGTCCCTTCTGGCTCCTAGCCTCAGTCCCCCGTTGGTACAGTGGGGGCAGGATGGAAGAGGTGAGCTGCAAGGCACCTTGCCACACTCATTCCTGGGCGGGGAATGGGGTAAAACTGCAGCATGAAGGCTCTAGGGCAGACCATAGGAAGACCCTGGACTTGGGCTTTTCTCCTGAAGTCTGGGGGCAGGGGCTGGGTCCCAGCTACTTAGGGAGGGGTGAGGCCTTTTCAGCCGTGGGTTTGGAAGGAGACCAGCAGCTGGGGCTCCTGCAGCTGCAGAGCTGCACCCACAAGCTGTTGGGGCTCATCTCTTCAGGAGGCCTGGAGTCCCTCCTTCACCAGGCAGGCAGGACCCTGGGTGGGGCTGGGGACTCAGCCTCAGAGAGGGCCCCCTGGGCACTTTCTGGAAGCCAAGACCCAGCAGGTAGGAAGGCAGGCCCGGCTCCAGGGCCAGGTCTGTGAAGGAGAGACACGGTGGCTTCCGGACAGGAGGGCTGCCTTGAAAGGTGGTGGGGGAATTCGGCTCCAAAGCAGGAGGAGGAGGAAGAGGAGGCGGAGGAGGAAGAGGAGGAGGTGGAGGAGGAAGAATAGGAGGAGGAGGTTGGGGGTGGAGAGGAGGAGGAGGGGTTTGCAGAGCAGGTCAGTCCCTGGTGCCCTAAGTAACAAGTCCTGTGCTTAAATGCGTGCTTAGATGAAAACCGGGGCAGTCGCGGCCCGTAGACAGCGGGCGGCTGGGTCAGACCGCAGAGGGAAGTTTCCAGCGGCAAACCTCCCCGCGGGGAAGACTGTGTCTGTCCCAGGAGATGAGCCGCAGCCACCAGGGGTGATGAGGCCCGGGGGAGGTGGCTGTGGGGGATGGAGCGGTCCCAAGGTCGTCAGCTCCAGCTGGCTCCCTGGGCCGCGGGGCCGGAGAGCTCCGGAGCTGCCCCTCGCCGCGCTTCTACCCGCCCCGCGCCCCCAGGCCACACCCGGCTCGCACCCTCCCCGCTCCACGTGCGCCCACGCGCCCCTCCGGGCCTGCCCCTCCCTCCCGCGCGGGCCGGGGGCGCGGGCCCCGGAGGAGCTGGGGGCGGCGGGGGCGCGGAGCGGGCGGCTGCCGGGCCCCGGGCCAGCTCTCGCCCCCCGCCCCGCCCCGCCCCCGCTCGCTTGGCTCCCCCGCCCGGCGCTCCCTC
>NC_037676.1:144733603-144817827 GCF_003255815.1 Theropithecus gelada
GATCTCGGCTCTGTCAGGGAGAGACCCCGGCCGGGCTGGCGGCTGACGCTCCGCCTGTCTTCCTCCCGTGTCCCGCCCGCCCCCAGACCCTCCTCCTCCGCCCCCCCGCAGCTCGGGCCCTGGTCGTGGCGCGGCTGCCGCACGGTGCCCCTCGACGCCCTCCGGACGCGCTGCCTCTGTGACCGGCTCTCCACCTTCGCCATCTTAGCCCAGCTCAGCGCCGACGCGGTGAGACCCCGGCCGGGCCGGCGGGAGGGGCGCCGGGCAGGGGCGCGGGAAGGGGCGCGGGCGGGGGCTGCCGGCGGGCCTGCGGGTGGGGAGGGCCCGCACCCGTCCTGTCCCGGAGGGGTCGCTGCGCCCCGCAGCCGCCGTGGCCTGGCCCGGGCGGCGGGGTCCATGCGCCTCTGGATAGGGTGGGTGGGCGCCGAGCGAGCGGGTGACAGTGTGGAGTTGGGGACGAGTCTGGGAGGAGCCGGACCCCTGGAAAGTGACTGATGGGTGGGTCCCATCTCTCCTGGCCTGGAGGCCCGGGATCTCCGAGGGAGCCTAGGCCTGGGGAGAGGCTGGGTTCTGAGCCGGGGGGCTGGGAGGCGTCGCCTGTGGAGGGGCTACCCCTTCCCTTGGTCCTCCCCGCCTGCCAGGGAGAGGGAGGAGGAGGAGCTGCCGCCTTGGCAGAGCCCTTCGACCCACCCCAAGTAGAGCCTGGTCCCTGGAGGTGGCGGTGGCCCCAGGCAGGGGCCCTGGCCCAGATCCACCGCCCCCCAGGCCTCAGCACCTCGGGGCCTCCTTTTTGTTCCTGTGATTCTTGTGGGGGTTGCCGGTTTCTATGGAGACGGCATCTGGGGCCAGCCGCTGGCAGGGGCCCTGGGTGCTGGGCGCAGCTCGCTGGGGTGGGTGAGCTCTCCTGCTTCAGGCCGGCCAAGTTGCACCCCCTGGCCTGAGGTGGGCCGCAGCCCTCTGCTGGAGCCCAGGCTCAGGCCCATGACAGCCCACAGAGCAGGAAAGAGCCTTGGGCGTATGCTCACCAGGTACCTCCGCCCAGACCTCGTGTGGAAGCCTCGGGGCCGTAGGGGTGGAGGATGCCCTCGGATGGGGCCTGTCCTTCCTGGGTGTTGGAGGTGGCATTGCTGACCCTTGGGGAACCCTGGGTTCGATGTAGAAGGTAGCGCCCAGCCTCTTGGAGGACGCTTCGGCCTCCCAGCTGTGTTCTCTGGAAAGTGGAGGGCAGGTAATGTTGGCAGCTGGGGTCTCCCACAGTGCCAGAGCCAGACGGGACCCTCGAGGCCATTGCCAGTAAAATTCTCCGTTGACAGACAGGGAAACTGAGGCCCAGAGAGAGGGCCTTACTCAAGGTCTTGGATGAGTCTGGGCTGGACAGGGGTCTGTGTCCCTAACCCTAGTGCACCTCTGCTCGGGCTGTCCCCTCAAGCGAGACTGTTGATGCTGCTGGTTCTGCAGACAGAGCCCAGCAGGCAGCAGTCCGAAGGGCCATCCCAGAGGCTCCCTGGAAGAGGCGGCCTTCTGTGTAGAAGGCCATAGACATTATGGCTTTCACTGGGTGGCCTTTTTGGACCCCTGCGAGTCTGGACCAGGCAAGACACGGCCCAGCCTCTGGTCTCCAGGTGTTGCTCTTCCTGTGGGTATTCGAGGAGGACCTGGGCAGGAGGGACCCTGGTGTGCTGTGTGCCCCGTCTGCCCCTTCTCCCAGCCCAGTGTCAGGCCTGCAGCAGGTCAGTGTTGGAGTCTGGAAACATAGGCTTGTCTCTGACACATTGTGACCCTGGGCTGGCTCTGCCTTAAGTCCCTCTGAGCCTCAGTTTCCTCACCTGTAGAAGGGAGGGGACCTGGACTGCCCAGGACTGGCTGTGAGGAGGGACACAGATGACTCGGAGAGAGTCCCAGGAATGGGGCAGTCCCCAGGCGGTGGCCTCCCAGTCGGTCACCAGGCTGAGCTCCTGAGTGGGCCTGGCTTAGGGAACTTGTTCAGAGAGGGGCGGGTATATGGGCCGAAGGAGGTGCTCCTGAAATTTCAGCAGTGGGGGACTTGATGCCGAGGGGCCTTTCCAGGAGGAGCCCCACTATGTACCCCAGTGTATGAGGAAGAGGAAGTGGCCTCTCTGTGGGATGGCAGCGGGGGGCGGGGGTGGAGGCAGCCAGATGCACAGTCCTGGGCATTGTTTGGCAGGGGGTTTGCGGCTGCTGTCGGGGGAAGCTTCTAGTGTTAGCCCAGCCCTCCCACGCTGGTGTTCACAGGGCAGGATGCCAGCAGGCATGTTGGGTGCCCTGTCCCCCATCCCAGACAGGACACTTGAGGCCAGGGCACAGGGGCTGACAGTGTCCACAGAGCCACGGGACTGAGGGCAGGCTGCCTGGACCCTGGGAGCCTCAGTGTCCTCATCTGTGTGATGGGAGGGTGGTTGGCTCTGCCACAAGGGCAGACTATGTGTGGCTCAGTTTGGGCTCTGGGCACCAGCAGGGGTGTGAGCTGAGAGCCGGAGTACCAGGAAGAAGCCAGGGTGGCTGCAACCTCCAGCAGGTACTCCCTGGCACTAGAGCCCCTTGGGGTCTTCCTCTCCTTTCCACACCACAGCTCGAGCAAGGGCTGGTGCCTTTGATGCTGGGCAGGGAGAGGCCGAGAGTGAAGGGAGACTGCCCTCTGGGTGCAGCCTGTCCCTGGCGTGTTCCTGTGTCCACCGTGCTGACCCCTTTGAGGGCTGTGGGCTGGGGTGGATATGGGGTGGGCTGACATGGGAAGCAGGTGTGCTTACACAGAGGTCTGCAGCCACCCAGGCGGAAAGGAGGAAGGCTGTGGGTGGGCTCTGGGTGCATGGCCACAGCCTCCTCCCCTCCTGAGTGTAGTAGGGGAGAAGTGCACGGGGCTGAGGCTTGGAGTGGGATCCTGAGGGATGTGCAGGAGTTTGCCAGCCGAGCATTGTAGGGTGAGTAGCAGCCATTGCAGGATGAGGAAGGCATGAAGCTGCGGGGAAGTGGGTACAGGCGTGGGCTCAGCAGGCAGGAGAGGCAGAGAGACCGGTAGCCAGCAAGGCCTGCGGGGCTGGGGGAAGCCTGAGCTTCCTCCAGGAGCCAGGTACAGAATGGACTGATGGCAGGCTGGGAAGTAAGAGAACAGTCAGGCTTGGCTACCCAGGGGTCCCAGCAGGAGTGAGGAATGTGAGCCCAGCTGGCAGCTGGGGAGGTGGCCAGAAGTGAGCTTGGCTGTGCAGGGAGAGAGAGGGGTGCTGCCCAGCTTGGCCTTGCTGGAGTTGGATGGACACGTTGGGCATGGGGACTCTGGTCTGAGTGGGCAGAGGCTCTGGCATTGGGGGTTCAGAGTGGCCTGCAGGGGCTGCTGACCAGGACAGGGGCCTGAGATGGTGGTAGAGGCGGGTACGTGGGCACCCTGGGAGCCAGGGTGGGATGAGATCCGGCCAGGGTGGTAGATCAAGGGGAGATGAGACCCAGGAGTCCTCCTCTAGAGCTGGCCTGGAGCCAGGGTGTCGGTGCAGATGCGGACTGCGCAGATGCGGGCTCTGCCGCTGCAGGCCTACGACGGCCGGAAGGTTGAGTAACCACTCTGAGTCACACCTGTGAGGCGGATGATGCCACCTGTCTCGGAGTGGTGGGGACTGAACTAGGTGATATATTTATGGCACTTGACATAGTCTGGCATGTAGTAAACAGTCTGAAAAGGACAGTTGTTGTTGGTATTACTTCTGTGATGTGCTTCAGACTGTATTGGAAGGTTGTGACTAGGGTCACAGTTCATTTGCAACCAGGTTCGGGCTCAGTGTATGACCAGGGTCAGGTTTCAGGGTGTGATCATGGTCAGGTTTCAGCACGTGACCTGAATCAAGGCTCAGTGTGTGCCCAAGATCAAGACTCACAGCCTGACTGGGATCAAGGCTCAGGGTGTGACTGGGCTCAGGGCTCAGGATGTGACCGGGATCAGGGCTTAGAGTATGACTGAGATCAAGGCTCAGAATATACTTGGGTCAGGGTTTAGTGTGAGGCTGGGTTCAGGGCCCAGGGTGTGATGAGAATTGGGGCTCGGGGTATGATCTGGGTCGGGGTCAGTATGATGGGGTTCAGGGTTTAGTCTATGACTAGAGACAGGAATTAGTTTTGTGGGCATTTGGGAGCCATAGATGGTGTTGGGGCAGTGGCAGGACGAAGGTGGTACTGTGGGTAGAAATGAGTCCTTAGGGGGCATAGTGTGGATATTGGGTTCAGGAGAAGATTAGGAGTGGGAGTTCATGTGGTGGAAACTGGCAGACACTCCATCACCCCAGGAAAAACCACTGGTGAGAGGGGCCGGCTGGTTCAGACCTAGTGTGCAGGGAGGGCTTCTGTGAAGTGGTGACTTCTCTGCTGAGAGGAGAGCCAGGCGCCTGAAGTTCAGGGAAGGCTTGCAGGGCAGGGGACCTGGCGTGTGCGAGGGCCTGGGCTGAGCTGTGCCTGGCTTGGGCCAGTCTCCGGCGGAGGCCCAGCCTGGCTCTGCATCCCCTTGGCGTGAGTTGAGGCCAGTCTTGGTCTACCCCTCCTAGCAAGGCCTGGGACCCCTGGGCCTGCCCAGGCCACTGCCCATCCCTTCTCCATCGCCTGGAACCTGCTGAGCAAGGGCCGTCAGGAGTGACCGATGAGCCAGGCAGGGAGGAGAGGGATCAGGTGGACCAGTGGGAGAGCTGGCGGGCTTGCGGCTGCCAGGCCTAACGAGGGCAGGCGGAAGCAGATGGCCACAGAGGCCTGGGCCCGAGCCAGCCTCAGAGCAGGCGCAAGACACTTCCTCGGCCGCCTGTGATCTTCGTGGCTGGCCAGCCTCAGGCCAGCCCAGTGTCTTGGAAATATTTACTGGGGTCACCCTGTCTCCCACCTGCCCCTATCCAGCTGGCCTCCTGGCCCTGGGCTTCAGCTCTGCACTGGTAAAATTACTGGTGACTGATGGGCCAGGCTGGGAGGGATCAGGCGGGCCGGGGGGAGAGCTGGCAGGTGAGTTTTGATGGGAGAATTACTGGGTGATCGGGTGATGGGACTTCAATCCCAGAGGGCCACCGGTTTGAGGCCTGAGCTCCAGGCTGTGGCATGCAGGAGTGGTGCTGAGCAGAGCTCCCTGCCGGGCACGGCATCACCGTCCCCATCTTGCCCTCCCAGAGCGTAGTTTAGACAACCGAGGTGAGCAACGCTACCTGGGGTAGTTCAAGGGGCCTGTCTGGAGGCAGTGGCTTTTGAAAGCCTAGTGGGTTGGAAGTACTTCTGCACATGAAGAGAAGGCGACTCTCATTCCGGGGAGGCACAGCTGGAGCTGTGGCACCTGGCATGCTTGGGCAGCACAGCTTGGCCCTGGAGGCAAGTGCCAGGTGTGGGAGGTATCAGTCATGTGTCTGTGCAGGCCCCAGGTGCGTGCATGTGTGCGGGCCCCAGGTGTGTGTTGGGGGGCCCCAGCTGTGTGTGTACAGGCCCCAGGGGTGTGTGTGTGTGTGGGCCCCAGGTGCGTGTGTCTGTGCACATCAGGGGTGTGGCCTGTACCATCCCAAGGACAGAGCCTCAAGTGGGCGAACTTAGTTCTCATTTTGGCCTGGAGTGGCGTTCGGAGGAGCTAGGGGTGGGAGGAGCAAGGGGGTGTGGGGGATAGGGAGTCCTCGAAGGGCAAGACCCTCACCAGACAGGGGCTTCGAATGGCACTCCCCAGGGCTCCACCATCACACTCTGATTCAGGTAAGGCTGCTGCAGCCCTCGGCCTCGCAGACCAGCAGGCGGCTGGCTTCATGGAGGCAGAAGTGCAGACTGCTGGGAGCTGGGGCAGGCATGCCCAGGAGGGCAGGAGGACGGGGTTGGCCCAGGGAGATGGCAGCGAGGCAGCCCGCAGAGAACAAGGCTGGGGCAGGTGGGACCCTGAGGTTACCCAGCCAGGGCAGAGGCAAGCTAGGCTGAGCCAGGAGTCCTGGCAAAGATGCTGAGCCCCCGATCCCCGGGGCCCTGCTCTGAGTCTGGAAACCAAGGTTTGTGTTTGAGCCGGACCCTCTGCTGTGCCACCTGATGATCTTGGACAAGTTCCCCCGTTTTTCAGGATTCTGCCTTCCCCATCTTCATTCATCTGGCTCATGATGTCGACTGAGCATCTCTGCTGGGCAGGGCCCTCGGGGGCTCGGGGACATGGAGGACACTCGGCTGTGGGGATAGTAGCCACATCTAGCTTTGGACTGGATCAGGGGGATGCCAGCAGGGCCTGGGAGGCAGGGAAGGCTGCCTGGAGGAGGCAACGCAGAGAAGGGCAGTACAGGCTGCAGGAACAGTATGTTCATGATGGAGGGCACAGAGCAGTGTGGGGACTGAGGGGAAGGGGGAGCCCAGGCTGGGGTGAGTGGGGCCACAGGGCAGCTGGGCTGGCTCAGGGGACATTGAGCACTTTGAAGGGCAAGAAGGGCTGCGCGGGGCTTTAGGAGACAGTGCAACATGCCAGGGTCAGCAGACTTGGGGCGGGGGCCAGGAAGGCGTCAGCTTCAGGGTGAGGGGTGCCCGAATCGCCCCCTTCTCCCCAGGCCTCGCCTTCCTGCCCAGTTGACCACCTCTGCCTCCTTCCGAGGGCCTGGAGACGGACTGCACCCCCTTTCTCCTGAATTCTCCAGTCGTCTGGAAGCTCTGTGTGCAGGGAGCCTTTGTTCGTGCCCCCGAGGCGTACACCCACCTGCCGTGTGCCAGCAAGCCCCAGGCATGGTGGTTCAGCCTGGCTTATGACTCGGGCCATGGGTTGAGCAGTTGCTCAGGGTGAATTCATCCACACAGAAGCGATGCCAGCATGAGGCCCCTCCCCACCTGTGCATGCCCTTCAGCCACCTGACTTCCCTGTCTGTCCTCAGGCCTGGCGTACTGGGGCTGTGCAGGGCCACGGAGTCAGGAATGGTGGGATCTGTCACCGGCCCAGGCCCTTTTGAGGAGGGGATGAGCTGAGTGCAGTGGCCAGAGGCACAGTCATGTGAAGTGGGGAAGGGTCTTCTGGGGGCACCGCTGGGGAAGAGCCCTGAGGGGAACCAGGGGGCCTCGGGGGCTAGGGTCATTCTCTTCAGGAAAGGGAGGCTGGCCAGGGGCAGGGCCAGGGCCAGTCCAGTGGCCTTTGCAGAGCTGGGTGGGGCATTTGGACAATGCCCAGGGCAGAAGAGTCAGTGAGGAATGGGGGCCCTCCCTAGGGAGGGGCAGTCACCTAAACTACCCCCCAGGTGGTGAGGAGGAAGGGCCCACTTTATTCGGGTCACCCCAGCACCCGGATGACACCCCAGCTCCCATACTCTCCTGCCTCTGAGCAGGGCAGAGGTGCCCTCCAGTGCGCTGATAACCTCCCCAACCCTGCCGTGGCTGGAGAAGAGCTCACAGGGCAGGGCTAGAGGTGGGGAAGACTGGGGCCAGGGCTGGCGGCTGGGCCTAGAGGCTGCAGGGGACTGAGGGGCTATGGAGGTGACACAGAGTCACCTGTGGAGCAGAGGGGGGGAGTGGGGGGGAGGGCTTCGGTGCAAGGAAGCTGGTTGGGTTGTGTCAGGGCTGTGGAGGGACAGGTGGGTGTGGGGTGTCAGGGCCTGGCTGGATGGCATCTCGGATGGGGTGGGCCAGAGCCAAAGTGGCTGCTGCCCCTGGGTTTCTCAAAGCCTGGGCCTGAGAGGACTGTGTGTGTGGGTGGGCCTGGACCTGGCACCTCCCTGGCCCGTCTGCAGTGCGGGGCTGGCGCCTGCCATGATGGCAGCAAAGGCTTATCTGCCATCGGGCTTGGCATATGACTGTGGGGCATGGGCAAAGGGCCCATCCTCACAGAGCACAGCCCTGAAAGGGAGTTCTCGAGGGCCTGGGCTGGAGAGGAAACCCCTCCTCTGCAGGGGGCGGGCGGGGAGGTGGAGGAGGGGCTGGGTTGGACGCTGGGGGTGTGACCCAGGGCTGCGGGCTCTCAGGCCTCAGTCTTTGGGTCTGCCGAGTAGGCATGTGGGCTGCCTCACTCCCCGCGGTCTCTTCCCGCTCCTCGCAGAACATGGAGAAGGCGACTCTGCCGTCCGTGACGCTCATCGTGGGCTGTGGCGTGTCCTCTCTCACCCTGCTCATGCTGGTCATCATCTACGTGTCCGTGTGGAGGTGGGTGCCGCGCAGGTGCTGGGCACGGGTGGCCATGGCTCCTGCGTCCCACGCCTCTTCCCCTTGAGGTCACGGATGGGGTCGCGGGAGCCCCTCCCTCCCTTTGTCCTCACCTTCCCAGTCACCTCCGCCTTTGCCACAGACCCAGCCCTGCTGTGGCCCCTCCAAGGCCGCCACAGGTTCCTGAGGCCACCCCACACACTCATGCTGTGTCCATGCTGCACAAACACAGGGGGTGGGGCCTGGTTCCTGCTGTCCCTCCCCTGAACGTGTTCCCTGGCAATGCCAGCCTGAGTTCCCTCCCCAGCTGTGTGTGCCCCCTCTGCCTGCGCTTCCTGGCTTCCTTGTCTACCCTCAGGCCTGCAGGCCAGGCCACAGCCTTCCCCAGACCCCCTGTCAGGCCTTAAGGCCCCAAATCCCTGCTCACTCTCCACCCCAAATTCCCTTTCCCCAAGGCCACAGGGCTCCCAGCCTGCTGTCCATTCTGATTGTGGCCAGTGGGTTTTTGAGGCCACCTGGGCAGGTGTGGCGAGATGTGGAGGAGAGCTCATGTTTGAGCAGTAACATGCCTGTTGAGTGTGTGGACGCGCCTCCAGGCACTCCCCGCTATCTGCTCCTGTCCCATTGAGTAGAAGTGTGGAACAGGGAGCAAGGACTTAAGGTCACTCACTGCCCATGGAGCTGAGTGGGGACTCTGCAGGCAGCGCGATGTCAGCCGATAATCGGAACTGACTGCCTGGCTGCTGCCCAAGGTCGGGCACTGGTAGGTCGATGTGGCTGGTGGGGGAAGGGTGGCTGAGCTTTCCTGGAGACAGTGACCGGGTTGTGAGTAGTGGCAGGAGCCCTCCACTGTCCTGCCTGATGGGACAGCATCCACTGGGCTCTAGGGGGACCATGGTGTTTCCTCTTCCTGGGACCTGCCTTCGCCTAGGGCCTTGATTTCACAAAACATCTGGGGAATTGGGTTCAGGGCCTCTGAACTCAGCTCTGATGTCCTGAGTTCTGAGGAGGTTTTCTGCCCACAGTTTTCAAAGCATCTCCCTTGGTGAGCTCTCTTGGCCATCCCTGTGCCCTGTGAGCTGCCGGCAGGGATTGTTCTGTGGTCCCCATGAGGAAGTGGGGACCCAGAGAGAGAACATGACGTGCCCAAGGTCATGCAGCACATCAGGGTCATGTCAGAGCCCCTGAGGCTCAGCCCTGTGCCCTCTACTCTCCACCTGGGTGGACCTCAGTCCCCAAGGGGTGCTGGTGGTGGTGGTGATGGTGGTCCTGGTGGTGGTGTTTATGGTGATGATGGTGGTAACGGTGCTGGTGATTGTGGTGATAGTGATGATGGTGGTGGTGGTGACTGGTGGTGGTGATGGTAGTGATGGTGGTGCTGGTGGTGCTGGTGGTGGTGGTGGTGATGATAGTAGTGATGGTGATGGTGATAGTGATGGTTGTCATGGTGTTGGTGGTGCTGGTGCTGGTGATTGTGGTGCTGGTGGTGGTGATAGTGGTAGTGGTGGTTGTGATGGTGGTGGTGATAGTGATGGTAGTGATGGTGGTGGTGATGATCGTGATGGTGGTAATTGCTGGTTGTGATGATGATAGTAGTGATGGTGATAGCGATGGTTGTCATGGTGTTGGTGGTGCTGGTGATTGTGGTGGTGGTGGTTGTGATGGTGGTGATAGTGATGGTAGTGGTGATGATGGTGATGGTGGTAATTGCTGGTTGTGATGGTGGTGATGGTGTGGTGGTGATGGTGTGGTGGTTGTAGTGATGGTGATGGTGGTGATGGTTGTGATGGTGATGGTGGTGGTGATGGGAGTGATGGTGATGGTGGTAGTTGCTGGTTGTGGTGGTGATGGTGTGGTGGTGGTGGCGGTGGTGGTAGTGATTGTGATGGTGGTAGTGGTGGTTGTGATGGTGGGGGTGGGGGTGGTGGTGGTAGTGATTCTGATGGTGATGGTGCTAGTGGTGGTTGTGATGGTGATGGTGGTGATGTGGTGGTAGTGATGGTGGTGATGATGGTGGTAACGGTTGTGATGGTGGTGGTGGTGGTTGTGATAATGGTGGTGGTGCTGGTCCTGGTGATTATGGTGATGGTGGTGATAGTGATGGCAGTGATGGTGATGGTGGTAGTGGTAGTTGTGATGGTGATGGTGATGGTGGCAGTGGTAGTTGTGATGGTGATGGTGGTGATGGTGTGATGGTGGTGGTAGTGATTGTGGTGGTTGTGATGGTGATGGTTGTGATGGTGATGGTGGTGGTGGTGATGGTGGTGGTGGTAGTGATTGTGGTGGTTGTGGTGATGGTGGTGGTGATGGTGTTGGTGGTGCTGGTGATTATGGTGATGGTGTGGTGATGGTGGTGGTGGTGATGGTGGTGGTGGTGATGTGATGGTGATGGTGGTGATGCTTGTGTTGATAATGGTGATGGTGATAATAATTGTATGATAATGGTGGTGGTGTGATGGTGACGGCGGTGGTGGTGGTGATGGTGGTAGTGATTGTGTGATGATGGTGATTATGGTGATGGTGGTGATGGTGGTACTGATTGTGATGGTGGTGATAGTGGTGATTATGGTGATGGTTGTGTTGGTGATGATGGTAATTGTGTAGTGATGGTGGTGATGGTATAATGGTGATGATGATGGTGATGGTGGTGGTGCTGTTGTTGACAATGCCTGCAGAAAATGGGGTGGGGCCCTGGTCTTGATGCCACAGGACCACAGCTCCTGTGCAGATGGGGTTCTGTTGGGTGCTGACCTTGGGACCCCACACTCTCCACAGGTACATCCGCTCGGAGCGTTCTGTCATCCTCATCAACTTCTGCCTGTCCATCATCTCCTCCAATGCCCTCATCCTCATCGGGCAGACCCAGACCCGCAACAAGGTAGGCAGCCTTGTGTCCTGTCATGCACCTCCCAGCATCCTCGGGCGGTGAGGATGAACCCCAGGAGGGGCCTGGGCCGTGGGATTCCTGGGAAACTCAGGCAGGCGGGTGTGGGGCAGGAGGAGGCTGCCCCAGCTACAGGGAGTTCCCGCCCTCTGCTGTGGCTGCAGGAGCCTGTCAGGGGCTGGTCAGCCGGCTGGAAGGGCAGCTTGTATCCCAGTGTTTCTGTTGGACTTGCCCTTCAGGATGAGCCTGCTTCAGCCCTGCCCAGCCCGCTGTGGGCAGTGGACTCGGCCTCAGCTCAAGCTGCCTCAGGGCTGGGGAGTGGCACCCAAGAAGAGTGGCACTATGGTGACAGAGGCTCCCATGGTCCACCCTCTCACCCCCACCCTCGCCAGCCTTGAAGCTGGCAGCTCATGATGGGCTCCTGCCTGCCCTCCCCAGACCTGCCATCCCTGGTTCCTACCCTGTGGTCTCCATGCCCCATCCCACTAAATGTGGCAGGCACAGCCTTTGGCTGGGGGCCTCTGCTTCCTCAAGGGGCCACACTGACAGTGTAGGAGAGAAAATAAAGCAAGAGGCCTGCAGGGAGACGGAGAAGGCCTGGGCCCAGGGCCTGCCGTGTGCTGTGGCAGAAGCTCAGGGCCGCGGCGTGGGTGAGGTTGCCTGCCACTTGCTGTGTGTCCTCGGGGTGTGACATGCCCTCCCTGGGCCTTGGGCTTACTACCTCCTGAATGCATGGGCAGGCACCTGGACTTTAAAAGGCCCCTGCTTAGCATTTGGTGTGGCTATGAATGGTGCTGAGGAAGACGGAGAGGGAGGGTCTGTTTGTCCCAAGGGGGCTTAGACGGTCAACAACCCATCTCAGGGCAGGGACTAGGTGATCTCTGGATTGCCTTCTGCCTGGGGACCTGGTCGGGTCCCAGCGAGGGTGCTGGGTGCTGGGCCTACAGCTGCAGACAGGCACTCAGTGGGGGCAGGTGTGGGGCCGGGGAGCACCTGCCCAGCCTGTCCTGCCCTCGGCCCCACGCAGGTGGTGTGCACGCTGGTGGCCGCCTTCCTGCACTTCTTCTTCCTGTCCTCCTTCTGCTGGGTGCTCACCGAGGCCTGGCAGTCCTACATGGCCGTGACGGGCCACCTCCGGAACCGGCTCATCCGCAAGCGCTTCCTCTGCCTGGGCTGGGGTGAGCCGCGGCCTCCCCGACCCTCCTGGGCAGATGTTCTTCCTCTTGGCCCCGACTGGTTGTTCTGCCCTGGCAGCCCCTCCTCTCCCCATGCCCTGTGGACCCCTGGGGCCTCAGTTGCTGCTTGGGTGGGCTTCTCCCTCTTCTCCCTCTGGGCCCTCGTTCCTCCATGGAGTCGCCAGGTAAAGCACAGGACACCCAGTTCCCTTTCATGTCTAGATAACAGAAACATTTCTAGCACGAGTATGTCCGGTGCACTGTTTGGGACTTACATATACAAAAAGATGATTCCTGATTTCTCTTCGAGTCAGCTGTGCCGGGCACCCTGTGCGTTCTCTGCTCATGGGACCGCCCCGCGCCCAGCTCCCCAGGCCCTTGCCTTGTTCATCTCCTGCCCCATCTCTTGCTCAGCCCCATCCTCTGTTGGGGGCTTCAAAAGCCTGGCCCCTGCCCTCCAAGGCAGGGCTGGGAGGAGGTGGAGGCTGGCTGGGGACTTGGGTGGGGCCAACGCCCTTTCTCTGCTCCTTCAGGGCTCCCTGCACTGGTTGTGGCCATTTCCGTGGGATTCACCAAGGCCAAAGGGTACAGCACCATGAACTAGTGAGTCGGGGCATTGGGGGTGTGGTGGATGGCCGCATGGCCCCCAGAGCCTTCTGCTGCCCTGGAGGGTGAGGGCTGGCCATGCCCTCCCCCTGTGTGACCCTGACCATCTCACAGAGGCTCAGGGAGGGTGGAGCCCCAGGGACTGGAGGCTGAGCCCCCTGGGCAGCCCCTCCCTGTTGGTCAGCCAGCTTCACCCTGGCAGCAAGCAGTGGGCAGTGGCACTGAAAGAAACCAGGCTCGCAGGGCCCCCCTCGGTCAGTTGGTCCATTAGCCACTCTGAGCCTCAGTTTCCCCATCTGCTCAGTGGGGAGGCCACCTCTGCATGGTGCTGATGAGAGGGAGGGCTATTTGAGACACAAGCGCTCTGGGCACAGTGGGCACACCCCTACAGCAGGCCTGTGGCAGGCAGGGCAGGGGTCGGAGGCTTATTTCCCAGATGACATCACTGAGACCCTGAAGGGTCAGCTCGACCAGGTCCTTGGGGCCTTAAATGGCAAGCCAGGAAGCTTGCTGTCATCCTAAAAGCAGTGTGGTTCCCAAGGTGGGGAGAGAGGGTCTGGGGCTCAGGATGGGCAGAAGAACTGGGGTGGGGGAGGGGAACTGAGGCTTGGAGGGAGGGCCTGGCTACAGGGAGAGGAGCAGTGGGAAGTGAGAGGCAGGAGGAAGTGACCGATGCTGGCTGAGTGGGAGGACTGGAGCAGGCCTGGCTCACTCTGGAGCCCCTGGGAACAGGATGTGGCACCCCCTGGAGCCCTGCCCTGAGTGGCCATAGGGAGTAGACATAGCTGAGGGCCCAGGGGGTGAGTGCTGAGAGAGAAATCCCAACACTGTCTCCAGAGATGAGAGAAGCAAACACCTGGCCTGCCAGAGCCAGGGATGGATCAGGAGGGGATGGGGACATTGAAGTGGGGTTCTGAAGGATGAAGAGGAGTTTGTTTGACAGACGACATGGGGTAGGCTGCTCAGGGCAGAGGGAACAGTCCTTATTGGGTTTCAGATTTCCATGGGCACCACAGGTGGTGTCCAGAGATCTGGGGAATGTGGGGCTACTGACTGGGTGGGTGGTGGGGAGGATGCAGACCAGATGTGTGAGCATAGGACCAGGTGTTGAGGCCACGGGGCCTGAGCCTTGTGGGCCAGGGACCTAGCCCCGGCATTCGAGTATCACGTCAGGAAAGAAGGTCTGCCAGAGACCCCAAGAGAAGAGCCAGGAAGGGTCCAGGCCTGGGGAAGGAGGGACAGTCAGGTGACCTTTGCCCTGCCAGCCTGGTACCCCTGCTGTGTGGCTCTTAAGCAGATGGGTCCCCCACTCTGGTACTATCCCCATCTATAAAATGGGAGTGACGATGACTGCCTAGGGGTCCTGAGGATTCTAAGTCTAAAGAGCGGGTGTGACCTGCCCTGCACGCAGAAGGCGCTTAATAAGTGCTAGTTTTCTTCTGCCACTTCCCAGCTCACCTCCCCTACTCCTGAGAGGCCGGTAGTGCCCCTCTGCACGCCCCTCTGCACGTGGGCGGTGCTGATGGCCTGTCTCCTCCCCAGCTGCTGGCTCTCCCTGGAGGGAGGACTGCTGTATGCCTTCGTGGGACCGGCTGCTGCCGTTGTGCTGGTACTGACCCGCCTGGACCCCACTCCCTGCAACCCTGCCCGGGCCCCCCACCTGCCTCCTGGGCCTCGGTGCTCTCTCCTGCCCCAGGCTGTGCACCTGCTGTCCCTTCAGGACCCCCCTCATCACCAGGGGGTGGGGGTGTCCACAGCCCCGCTCTGACCTGCCCTCAGCGTGCGGTGTAGGGGCTGGGCCAGGGTAGTGACTCTTCACACCTGTGAGTCTCAGCTTGCCTGATTATTGGGCGCCAGCTGTGTACCTGCCAGGAGATCCCCGCGGGTGTGGTGAGTGGCATGGGAGGAAGCTGGGGACGGACAAGTGATGCGAGCAGCGGGGAGCTACAGGCTAGACCTGGGTGGTGGGTGTCTGGCCCCAGAGCGCCAGATGTGAGGCTGGTGACCAGGGCTGCTTGCCCCTTTGGGGTCCCCAGTGAGGACCTTCCCTGTGTGGGTCCTTGGACTTTCCTTCCCACTCTTCTCCCACCTTTGTGTGGAGGAAGGCAAGACTGTGGCAGGTGGCATGCAGGGTCACTGTCCCGGGGTCACAGATGAGCAGCAGACTGGGGGACCTGCCTGGGGTCACTGGCCTCTACTGGGTCCAGCTCTGAGCCTGCTTAGCCAGTCCCCGTCCCTCTACTCTGGCGGAGCACCAGGGTTCACACCCAGCATCACCTCCCCTCCCCTCCCAGGAGAGGCCATCCTTGTCCAGTAATTCCTGCCATCATGAGCGGTGTCTCTGTAGGGCCACACCCCCTTCTAGTGGGGACTCAGGCACAGGCTGGGCCCAGCAGAGCAACGTGCATGGGGGGTGAGGGGGTGCTAGCCCTGTAGGGGCAGTTGGGGAGCCCAGTGGGGGTTGGAGAGGCAGTGGGGCGCCATCCCTGGGCAGCCCCAGACCCCTCCTCACAGTCCTGGCTGTGGAATCCCACCTTCTTTATTCCTTCCTCCAGCCAGGAGGCAGGGGAGGAGTGGGGTACCTGTCAGCACCTCTAGAGCTGGCCTCAGTGCCAGCTGGGCAGTGCCCCAGGCACCTGGGGATGGAGGTTGTGGGAAAGGGGACAGAGACAGGAGCCCTACCCCCGTCCACCCCTCCTCAGGATGTGTCAGGAAGGCAGTCTAACTCAGGCGGCTGTGGGACCTGAGCCCCTGCAGCCCCTCCTGTCCTTGGGACCACGTGGTGCAGGCCAGACAGAGCCTGCTGCAGGCAGTAGCCCGTCACTGGTGCCCATCCTCTCTTCTCTGCTCCGGCCCCATCAGAAAACTAGGTTGCCCAGGAAAGAGGCCACCGCCCATCAGGCTGGCCAAGGCTGTGGTGTGGGTGTCTGGGAACTGCATCCATTGTGGAAAGCAGGCCGGGTGTGTGGTCGTGAGCCCTGAGCTGGAGGGTTGCACAGTCTACCACCCTGGTCTTCTGGACGTGAAATGCCTAGTCCAGGGGTCCATGGAGTCCTGGGGTCTCCCAGCCTCCAGCTTCTGGAACCTGGGCCTGAGGAAGTCAGGCCTTGCCCCTCGGGGTCCTGGCAGCATCTTTCTGCAGAGTGGGGATGCAGGAGGAGGGCCTCAGGGAGCCTCTGGCAGTTGGGGAGCAGAGAATATGGCCTGAGACTCCTCCTTCCCCTTAGCAGAGGAGGCCGGGAGACAGGAGGAGACCCCCAGATGCTCAGGGCCAGTGGCTTCCCCGGGGTGCTCCGGGAACAGCTCTTGTCTTGAGTGGTAGCCTGGACAGTGGCAGGCATGGGAGACTCATATTGGAGCCCAAGAAGAGCCTCCCTGGGTGCAGGCGCCCAGCCGGGGCCCTTACGGGGTGGGCAGTTAGTTTGATGAATAGAAGAGGGAGATCAGGAAGGAAGTCTAGAGAGAGGAGGTGGCCTGCCCAGAGCAGAGAGCCAGGAGGCGTGTGGCCCCAGGGAGAGCCAGGATTGGTGTCCCTTAGGCAGGTTTCAGCTGCAGGCTGGCAAGGGCCTCTGGACCCTGTGGGTGCGGAACTCCCTGGTGGAAGGGATGCGAGGAGCACAGCAGAGGTGCTGACGGTGGGGATGACACACACAGAGGGCCCTGCATGGTTGGCAGCTGGGCTGGAGGTCACCTGACATCATGTCAGGCACTGGGGTTCCTGTGATGGAGGCACGGGAGGTGACCCTGAGTGTGGTAGGGGGTCATGGTCAGCATAGCTATCGTCAGTCCAACCAGTGTCGGCCCTGAGCCTACGGCGGCCCCCACCCCCACACTCCCACCCCTCTCTACCCGGCAGGTGAACATGGTCATTGGGATCCTGGTGTTCAACAAGCTCGTGTCCAAAGACGGCATCACGGACAAGAAGCTGAAGGAGCGGGCAGGGTAGGACCAGGGCCACGCGGCTCCTTGCCCACCCAGCCCCGGACTCCCGGGGGATGGACGATGCTCCATGCCCAGTCCGAGACTGCATGTCCAGGGACCCTGGAGTGGGTGGGGAAACGGAGGCACTGAGTACAGAGGCCCCTTAGGCTGAGCCAGCCCCTCTCACTGTGCCACGGTTGCTCCATCTGACCTGGGCAGGGTGGACCCCGTAAAGTCCCCGTAAAGAAGCGGTGAAACTGATTGTGCAGGGACACCCCACCTCTGCCCGGCTCACAGGGTGGCAGCAGGGCACCCCCAATGCTGGGTGCTGGGGGTCCCTGGCCTCCCACTCCCCTACCACAAGGTTTGCTCCATGGCCGGGAGAGGATGCCATCTGTCCATGCAGAGACTCCCTGTCCTTGTGGGATCTGCATCATGAGGAGGACGGTGCAGGAGACAGGTGGAGCTGATGCTCCTCCCTCCGGGGAACCCAAGCCCAGGGAGTGCTCTCAGCACAGCAGCTGACAGGGCCCAGGAGCAGAGTGGAGGCGCTTGGGATGTTTGGCTGCGCCCACCTTTCAGGGACAGGGACAAGGTCCTGGGCACAGGGGGGAAGCTGCGGGGTGTGGGGAGCTGACTAGGGCGGACGAGCCCCTCTTTGTCCTCCCGCCCCTCACCTCTGCCTGCTTCTCTGTGTCTTCCAGCCCTGGCTGGTGTCTGTGTGGGTCCCTCCCCTCCGTGCCAGTCTTGCTTGGATGCTCGGTCTCTCTCTGTCTCTCTCTCTGTTCCTGTCTCTGTCTCTTCTTGGCTCCTCCTGTCCCCAGTGAACAGAAGCTTCAGGAAGCCTTCCCCTTGGGTGCCTGTGGGTTCTGGTCCTGGTTGGGAACCAGCCGAGTTGGCCTCTGATGCTGAGTATGTGGAGTGGCCCTGGGGTCTGTCACTCGGGGTGGGAGTCCTGATGCTTTGTCTCCTGGCCTGGGAAATGGAGGCTGGAACAGATTTCTCTAAGGCTTTGCCCCACCTGCCCCCGTAACACCCTGTCCCACACTGCTCCCGAGACAGCGGTCACACTCAGAAGAGGTCCCCAGGGCTGCACATCCGGGGTCTGAGCATGGCAGACTGCCTGCTGTTACCTGGTCGTAAGAGCAGCAGTGATCTCGGGTGCTCACCCAGTGTGGATGTTTTGTTTGCTGCTTAGAATAACCATGGTGGCAGATTCTGTGGTTATGTTCCCATCTTACAGCTGAGTAAATGGAGGTTTAGGGAGGGTGAGTGACTGGTGGAGCTGAGCTTCCAGCCCAGGTGGGCACACACTAGAGCCAAGCCCAGGCGGCCCGTACTCTGCCCACCTCGCCCTGTGTGTGCAACGGGCCAGCTGCGTGAGGCGCACACATCCTGGGAGCACACCCAGACTCGCCTGTGTGGCCGTGTGGGATTCGCTGCCCACGTAGACGGGGATGGAGGTTGGGGTGGAGGGGTGCCCGGTACACTGGTCTATGTGTGCACGCACGCCCACACACATGGGCGCACACACGTGGGCATACACATGCCAGGAGGACCTGCACGAGGTCCCTGCCCAGGTCAGCTCCCTCTCAGACACACGGGGAGGGGAGCGGAAGATGCAGTGGCCCCGTTTTGGAAATTTTGCCACTTTGTGCAGACGGAGTCAGGGTCTACCCTCAGTTGAGCACAGGAGCGCCATGCTGCCTCCCCCGACGCCCGCCATGTGCAGCTCACAGCCCTGCCCACCACAGCGCCCACGCCCAAGGCCTGAGTTGGTGAAGTGGCCGAGAGCCCCCAGGACCATCCCTGTCGGAGCCCAGGCTGGACTCCTGAGTGGCTGGTTTTGCACTTTGGCCCCGCCCCTCCCGCCTGGGTTCAGAGAGCAGAGCGCTTGCCTTTGTTTCAGCCTTTTAATTTCACTTGCAGTCAGCCGCCCCCGCACCCCCTCGGGTGCACCCTCAAGTGTGCCGAGTGTGGAGTCCTCTCTGCCGCCGATGCCACCTCCGACGCCACCAGTAACGCCATGTTAGTGCCTCTGCTGCCACCTCCCTCCTAGGCCCACCCTTGGGGCTCTGCGCTCTCTGAGTCACCTTTTGTTTGTTTTATGTTTATCTTTCATTTCTTCCTTTTCTGCCGTCCACTCTGGGTTTCTAGGCCACTCCTGTCCCCCGACCCACTGCCCCCAGCTCCTCCTTCCGTCCTGCCCATAGGCCTGCTCTAGGCCTGGCAGCACAAGGCACCGCGGGTGCAGGGCGTGGGGCCGGGCCTGGGCACGGGTGGAGTGCAGCTGTGGGCCGGGCTGCGGTTGGGAAGGAGCGGTCAGTCCTGTCCTTCCAGGGCCCGAGTGTGTGCCAGGCTGCAAGCTGTGGTTTGTTGGTTCTTGAGTTGAACCCCCACCCCCACCCGTGGTGCTGCTGGCATGGAGCCCAGGATGGCTGATGCTTGGGCAGGGGTCTGCGCCCGACAGCCCCGCAGCTCTGTGGTGGGGTGAGGAGACTGGCCCTGGCTTGCCTAATGGGAAGCCTCCCTCCCTGTGAGTGCACGTGAGCACGCATGTGAGAGCATGGCCAGGTGTGTGTGCACGCATGTGAGTGTGCATGCGTGCCAGTGGGTGTGTGTGCGCCTATGCAAGAGTGTCACCAGGTGTGTGCGTGTGTATGAGTGCATATGTGAGTGTACATGGGTGTGCGTTCGTGTGGGAGAGCATGACCAGGTGTGTGTATGCACGCACGCCCATGTGAGAGCACTTACTTTCGTTCCAGGCTTTTAATTTCGCTTGTAGCCTACTGCCCCAGTACCCCCTTGGGCACGCCCTCAGGTGTACTGAGTGTGGAGTTCTCTGCTGCTGCCACCTCTGGGGCCACAAGTGTGCAAGTGTGTGTACAGGTGTGAGAATGTGCCTGGATGTGTGCAAGCATCATCTGTGTGAGTGCAACCCGGTGTGCGTACATGTGAGCATGCATCTATGTGGCATATGTGTGAGCGTGCATTTATGTGTGCATATGTGTGAGCGTGCATCTGTGTGTGTACCTGTGAGCATGCATCTATGTGTGTGAGTGCGGCCCAGTGTGTGTATGTGTGAGCGTGCATCTGTGTGAGCGCAACTGGTGTGCCTACGTATGAGCATCTATGTGTGCGTGTGAGCGTGCATCTATGCGTATGTGTGAGCGTGCATCTGTGTGTGTACCTGTGAGCGTGCATCTGTGTGTGAGTGCAACCCAGTGTGTGTATGTGTGGGTGTGCATGGTGTGTGAGTGCAACCTGGTATTTTGTGTGGGCATGTGTGTATATGTGTGTGTATATAATCGGGCATGTGCCTGTGTGTGCAAGTGTGTGCATGTGGGTCTGCATGTGAGAATTGTGTATGTGGGAGTGTGTTTATAGGTGAGTGTGTGAATGCGTGTGTGTGTGTGCGCGCGCATGTGTGCCTGAGAGCAAGAAACAACCAGGGCCAAGGGAACAGGGAAGGAAGTGCTCAGAGTCAGTGGCTGCTCTGCTGGCTTGGGCAGCCTTAGGGGCTGTGTGTAGGGAGGGCGGTTTGGGCTCAGGTGGGTGGGGCCAGTTGGCCTAGAGTGTCTGGGCTTTCCAGCCTGAGGGGTCATCTTGTCCATGCCCTGCCTCCCTCAACCCAAGGTGAGCCTTCATGGCCGCACCCCCAGGCGCATACCCCTGTACCCTCCTGCTTTGCTCCCTGAGCCAGGCACTAGGGGCCCAGGGTTTTAGGAGCCATGGGAGAAAGAGCTCTGGACCCTGGTGCTGTGCAGATGCGAGTCGGGGTGAGGCTAGCCTGGGTGGGAGGAGTAAGCTCGGAGTTGGGGCGGCGTCCACACTGGCCTGCCAGGCCCTGGGAAGCTCCGGTTCTTTGGGGCTAGTTTGCACTTGCTTTGTCTCAACACCAGGGTTGGGGCGGAGGCTGTGAGATCGGCCCTGTCTCATTCCATCAGAGAGAAGCGGAGGCCACACAGATGTTCCCTTTAAAGTTACTCAGAGCCTCTCCCCACACCCCGGGCACCTGCCTCTCCAGCCGGGAGCAGGTGTGGTGCAGCTGGGCACTCCTGGCCTCCCCTTCAGCGGCTCCCGGGCCTTTCTGCTTCCTTCCCACCGCGCTCCGCAGAAATGTTTCCAAGCTACAGAGGCCGAGCTGTGGTGTGGGAGTCATTTACGGGGCCCCAGACCCCAGGCCGCCTGCCAGCGGCGGCAGATCAGGCTGTAAATGTCAGGCCTGGAGACCCAGCCCCCTGTTGGGCAGCAGCAGGGGTGACTGGCAGCAGGCAAAGAAGTCTCCATGGGGAGCGAGGCCCTGCACCTCCTCTCAGAACTTGGGTGAGGAGAGGAGTCCAGGGTCCTGGCTCAAAGAATACCAGCTTTGGAAGGGAGAAGAGAGATTCTCCAGCTTATAGCCATGGGAAAACCAAGGCCCCAGCCGAGGGGTCCTACTCTGTGTCAGTGAGTCATTCCTTGGCTCTGTGAATATTGATGGAGGGCCTCTCATCACAGGCTCTGTGCCAGGTGCAGGGACACAGCAGTGAGTGACAGCCGGGGCCCTGTCTGCTGCTGCAGCCTGGAGGGAGTGGCACCATCATGGGCAAGGGAGGCCTCTCCGGCCGCCTAAGTTCCCAGGCAGGGAGTGCGGGGGGAGCAGGGGTAGGCTCTCCAGGGCCAGAGGAAGGGCGAAGGAGGTTGGGGGCCTCTAGCAGACTCCAAAGCTGTGCAGGAAGAGGGGGTCCCATGAGGCTGTTAGAGCCCATCCTGTGCCCAAGAGCAGGAGGGGCAGCTGTGTGGCCAGGGCTACCGTACCCTGAGACCTGGGAGGCACTGGCTGTGCAAGACCAGGCCCTCTGTCCTGGTGCTGCTCCGGGCTCTGGGCCTGCACGTGTCCTAGCCATGGGTTTGTGGTAACACCTGAGGCTGGGGCCAGACAGATCACCACCAGACAGCATCACTGAAGAAAAGCAGGCCCAGGCCTGGGGTAGAGGGCTGGGCGGAGGAGGGGAGGAAGAGAGTCCAGGAGGTGGCATGGGGGGCTGGGCCTGCTGGGAGGTCCCAAGAGATGGGGACACATTTCCCTTGGGGGCTGGGCCCTGCACGGATGTCAAGCACTAGGGGTGGGAGCATCACTGGTGGCCAAGCTATGCTGGAGAGGGCTGAGGAGCAGAGCATGCGGTTTTGGGGGCCCTTGTCTTGGCAGACTCCAGGTCATTCCAGCATCTCTCCTGCCAGCCCTCATGTGCCAGCTCCTGCCTGGCATTCTGACCCAGAATGGATCCCCTACTCCCTATTCAGTCTTCCTGCCCCAGCTCCCCCTGCCTGCAGGGCAGTCCTGTGCAGGAGGAGGGGAGGAGGGAAGGAGGGAAGCTGGCGCCAGCACCCATTCCTGGTGGCGATGACAGTCCTGCAGGCTGTGGGGCCCCCTACGGGCAGGCACAGGACCACCTCCTGAGCACTTGCCACGGCTGGGGTCCTGCTGGCCTCTGTCGGTGTCCCACAGCCCTGGGAAGCAGCTTGGTGTCCCCACTGTGAGGAGGAGAGCACAGGCTCAGAGGCCACCACAGAACCCAGTGGGTGGATGTGGGGAGGGGCCCAGGTCTTCACTGCTCCCAGCGAGGCTGGGCTGCAGGGGCAGGGGCGAGGGCTGCTGTGGGGCTCCTGGAGGACTCCCTGGGAGAGGGGGTGGCACTGAGGGGCAGAGGCAGCAGGACAGGTCTACAGGCAGGTGGCCGCTGGGGCTCAGGAGGCATGGGCGGAGCTGGCCCGCGAAGAGGAGGAGGCGCCTGCCCGTCTGTCTGTTGTCGCCTGTCTCTCTCTCTCCTCTGCTCCTCCCCTGCTGGCTTTGTCCGTCCGTCTGTCCTCTGTCTCATTCCCTCCAAGCTTCTCCCTCCCTCCAGGTCTCTGAGTTCTGGGCTCCACCCTCCCTCCCCACCATGGCCATCTTACTCTGCCCTTCAGGGCCTGGATCCCTCGCCTGGGGCCTGTGGGCTGTCTGAGGGTCCTGGACCAGGGGATCCTACTTGGCCCACCCCACACCAGACAGCCCATCTCCCTCCAGCCTGTCTCCCCTCCCCTGTCACCTCCTAGACTGTCAGGAACCTGGATCTTCCCCAAAGAGCCCTTCCCCCTTGCCCAGCTTCCCAGGACCTCCCTCCTGAGTCCCTGGGTCCCCTCAGAGACCTCGGGCTTGGAGGGGGGCTGCTGGGACCTCAGTGTTGACGGTGGGCTCCTCCCCAGCCTGGGGGATGGGCTCCAGAGGGAAGGGGCAGAGCGTGGGACAGGATTGGGGGAGCCCTAGGGAGGAGAGAGGGTGCAGACGCAGCCTGGGCGGTGGAGGACCCCTAGGGAGACTCACCCCAGAGAAGATGTACTGCTTGACCCAGGCCTCCAGAGACAGAGACGGGGCCTTAGGGCTGGGTCCCCACCAAGGCCTGGAGATGCAGGGTTCAGGGCAGGGTGTCCCTGGGGGCAGGGGCTGGGGCGGCAGCGCTGACGCCCTCCATCCCCAGGGCCTCCCTGTGGAGCTCCTGCGTGGTGCTGCCGCTGCTGGCGCTGACCTGGATGTCGGCCGTGCTCGCTGTCACCGACCGCCGCTCCGCCCTCTTCCAGATCCTCTTCGCCGTCTTCGACTCGCTGGAGGGCTTCGTCATCGTCATGGTGCACTGTATCCTCCGTAGAGAGGTGGGTGGGACAGCCTCTGTCGGGCCGGGTTCCTATAGGGTCCTGGGGCTGCCGGGTGGCCTCCTCCTTCCCCGAGGACTTTGGCAGGGAGATTGTGGGTAGGTGCAGCGTCCGTGGCCCTGATGCATCTGCAGGCCTCGGTGGTCCACAGAGCGGGGTCTGCAGGTGAGCGTGTCCCCCCTACTGTCCCTGGGAGCGGCCCAGGCAGTGCAGCACCTTCCCAAGGATGCCCTGCACCTGGCTTAGGGACGTGGAGGACATGGGGCCCCCATCCTCAAGGGGCCCCATCCTCAAGGGGCCTACAGGAGCAAGGAAGCCAGCAGCAGAAGTAGACAGCTTCCAGGGCAATAGAGACTCCTGCTTCTGGCGTTTTCTGGATCTTTCCAGAAGGTGTCACTAGAAGGTTTTCACCAAACTACATCCCAGCTACCACCTGGTGGCCACAATCGGGATGCTCTTGCGGAGGCTGGAGTGTGGGAAAGCTGCATGTCGACCTCAGTGGACGAGGACACCAGCTTCCAGATCAGCACCAGAACGGCAGAAGGCCCAGGAGCGGGGTGGCCACCTCCCTCTTCCTGGGTCCCCCTGGAGAGACCACAGAGGGACTATTGAAAAGTACACAGGTTCCCAAGGATGAAGAATTCGGGAGAAGCCGACAGCAGGGGAGCTGGCAGGTGGAGAAGCAGGATGAGAAGTGCGGCCCCAGCTGACTGGAGACAGCTCAGGCCTCGGCCAGCTGTAGGGAGCCAGACAGGGTGGCAGGAGTGGGACCCGCTGCCTCCCCAGGATCTCTGGCAGCCACAGGAACGTCAGGCGTGGGTGCCCTGGTTTTCCAGGCCTTAGGTGGCGATTTCCATCCCAGCCTGGAAGGGCAGGGCTGCCCTGCTTGGCCTCCCCGGCCTGGGCCTCACTCTCTGGGCAGAGTGAACAGAGGGGCTCTGGCCTGGGGCAGCCGGCACAGCTGAAGATGGGGGTGCCACCTGGAGACAAGTGGGGAAGTGGACACGCTGAGCCTGGGTCATGTGTCAGCTCTGGCCTCCCAGACCCAAACCTCTGCAGGGAGGTGTGAACACCCCTCTCGAGGCAATCTGATTTCGAGGAAAGACGGGAGGAAGAGCCGGAGTTCTGATGTCCAGCAGTGAAACGGCTCCCATACCAGCCAGCCACCAGCTGGACAGTGCTCCACACTTACATCCCAGCGGCTCCTCATGAGGACAGCAGAGCTCCTGTTAGAGCTGCAACCCACCCAGACAAGCAGGAAAACAGCGTGGGGACAGAGGCAGCCCAGGAAGGAGAAACCTCACTGACCCCTCCTTATCCTCACCTGGGAGAAGTCGCTCACCCTGGTGAGCAACACATGGGCCAGGCCCTGGCCCCAGCAATGAACTCATGTTAGTGAATCTCACGACACCTCCTAAAGCAGGTGCCATCTGCTCCGTTCCACAGACAGGACAGCTCCAGGGAGCTCATCACGGGAGCTTGTCACCATGGCTGGGATTTGAGGCCAGGCAGTTCTCTGAGGCCACACTCCTGGCCCTCAGCACCTGGCTTCTGTGAAACAAGAACAGTAGCCTATGAAAAAGGAACAAGAAGAGACTTGTGGAAATTAAAAACAGAGAGCAGCTCAAAACTCAGTAGAAGGAAAATGGAGGCAAAATGTTTCACAAAATAGAAAAGATGGAAATTGGAGAGATTTCTCAAGCAACTAGGCGAATCCCCAAGGACCAACTGACCGGTGATGGGAGCTGCAAAGGAGACAGTGGAAAGGAGGAGCTCCAGGCAGGCAGAGCCCGGGGCCACCTGGAGCAGAGAGCTGGCGCTGGGGGTCTGAGATGTGCAAGAAGCCTCATGGTTGTCACATGGGGTCGGAGAAGGAGGGGACCCGGCATGCTCCCATGGTGGCTGGGGACAGAGGACACCAGGGCCAGACTTCCCTGAAGCCCCCAGTGAGCTCCCAGCCCCTGCGTGTGGGTTGCATGCTGCAGGGCCTTCAAGGTCCTGGCCAGAGAGGGCTTCCGCCTGGGCCTGGTAGCAAGGGGCCTCGAGCCCTACCCTGGTCCTCAGCCTCAGGGGTGGTGGCCAGGGCTGCAGGGCGCGCTGAGGAGGCTGGGCCAGGTGGAGGCCATGCCAGGCAGCCCAGCCGGCCCTGTGGCCTGGGACACTCCTGCAGATGGGCAAGTCAGTCCCTTGTCTACCAATGAAGCCGGGGCCTCCTGGGCTAAGGCTGGCTCGGGTGTTCCCGGAGAGGGTACTGGAGGGACTTGGGGAGCCCCAGCTCCTCTGCTCGCCCACAAAGAACACTTCCCTACTTGCCTGTGGGACCGGGCAGATGGTAGGTGCCCAGTAGGCATTTGCAGGGCAAGTCCGTGAGGGAGAGGATGGCAGGAAGGCACACCTGCCGTGGCGGCCTGGAGTCCTTAGCTGGTGTCCAGGGGTCAGAGGCCAGCGAGACCCTGGCTTCCAGGCCTGGCCCTGCCTCTGACCAGCTGTGAAGCCATGGACAATTCTCTCGCCCACTCTGGGCCTCGGTCCCCATCTGCCTGATGAGAGGGGTGGGCTGGGTGTCCTCAGCCCCCCAGCAGCATGAAGCAGAGCACTGGGTGAGGGAACGGGGCCACAGGTCCGTGGTTGAGTGGGTAGGTAGGTGGGTGCCTGGAAACCAGGAGCTCCAGCTTGCCCTCTTTCTGCTTCTGCCAACTTCTATTTGGATGCCTCCTCCAGGAAGCCCTCTGTGCTTTCATGCCCCCCCACCCCCCCCACCCCCAAGGATTCCTTTATACACTGTTACCACCGGAGGGAGTGTCAGTGTGCTGCCCAGAGCAGCCAGCAGGAGGTGGCTGCTGGCCCCAGGGGAGGGACAGTTGACATTCCTAGATGATGTCTTTACCTCCTTGGGAGCTCCCTGTCCATAAGCTCCTGTGCTGGCCGCTGGGTAGGTCTTCCTCTGTAGCCCATCCTACAGAGCCTGCTGCCATCATCACCACTGTCCCCCCGAAGAGTGGGTGGCCGTGAAGGGTGAAATCCCCCTTGACAGAGTGTGCCGTTCCCAGTGGGGTGGCTGTGGGGAAGGGCCAGGCTCACGGTCCCTGGCACAGCACCCCACGCCCCCAGCGGACACTCCCAGGGCACTGAGGGCCAGGCTTTCCACTGGCTCAGAGGCGGCAACGACGCTGAGGCTGCTGGAGATGCAGGCCGGGCCCAGGGACATCTTCGGCCCGCCGCAGGCCATTGCAGGTTCTCTCAGGCGGACCCTGGCCCGAGGGCCTGCAGCAGCTCTCGGCGGCTGGGAGCTCGGTAGAGAGAATCTCAGGGGAGGGGTAGGCTCTTCCCCTCCTGGGGTCTCGTTTCCCCTTCTCCACCCAGTGGGTCATGACCCTGCAGACCAGAGGTGGCCCTGTGAGGAGGCCTCCCGCTGGGGGGCCCTGCCCTTCCCCGAGACGCCCGCCCCCCCATCCCCCACCCCGGAGATCCTGCTCACCTGATCTGGCGCTGGCGCAGGGTAGGGGCGTGGCTACCACTGAGGTGCGCGGCTCTCCCTCCCCAGGTCCAGGACGCTGTGAAATGCCGTGTGGTTGACCGGCAGGAGGAGGGCAACGGGGACTCGGGAGGCTCCTTCCAGAACGGCCACGCACAGCTCATGGTAGGACTCAGGGCCCGGGGACTCAGGCTGCCCCACCCACCTTGTACCCCTGCCGGGTGCCTCCAGGCCCTCACCGTGCCCCAAGCTCCCCTAGGCCCCAGCAGCCCTGCTGAGAGGAGCTCTGAACCCAGTGTGCAACTGGGAAAACTGAGGGTCGCCAAGTGGAACCCCTGGTCCGGGGTTTCCAGCTGGGAAGGGCTGAGCTGAGTTTGGAGGTCTCAGCAGAGGCTGCGTCCACCCCACACTCACCCCCGCTGGCAGCGGTGCCTGTCTGGCTGTACACCGCCCTCTGAGCATCCCAGCCCTCATCTCAAGGTCCCCATCCTCACGCCTCCCAGGCCCACCCTCATCGCCCTCCATCCCCACCCAGGAGTGTCCTGCTCAGCTGCCACCTAGGAGTCCAGCCTAGCCCGCCCATCCCCTGCCCCTACCCTGCGTATTCCCACCTGCTGCCTCCCTGGTGCTCCCTGGGTGCTGCCCAGGCCTCAGCCCCTGCAGGGGTGGTGGCCCTCCCTGGTGGCCCGTGGGCATCCTGCCTTCACCCTCTATGGGCTCTCTGCCCTCGCCCTGCCCGTCCTGGTGTCCTCAGCCCTGTGTTCTGCACCCCTGCCCGCGCCTGGGGCCCGCCCTCTCTACATCACAGCATTCCCAGGACACGCACAGGCCCTGGGAGGGCGGCCCGAGTGGCGGCTCCTACATAAGGGCCCCCAGCAGCCCCCCATGGAGCCTCAACTCTTCACACCTTGACCTCAGCATCTTCTTCCTGCAGCCCTGTGCCCCTGGGGCCCAGCCAGGACCGTGGTGGGCTCTTAGTCACCAAGTCTGCTCCCACCCACACCCGTCACTAGACCTCCTGCCTCAGCACCCGGGGGCTGGCACACGGGGTGGAGCCGGGCCCCCTTCTCCACCCTCCAGGCCTCAGAACAACATCCACTCCCTGGCCTGGTGCTAAGCAGAACCCGCAGCTGTGCTGGTCTTGCTCCTGCCCCTGTGTCCTTCATACAAGCTTCCACCCTAGGGGTTGCCCACCCTGCAGGCTCCTGTGGGTCCCTCCTCCAGGGAGTCCTCCAAGCTTCCACCCCAGGGGTTGCCCACCCTGCACACTCCCGTGGGTCCCTCCTCCAGGGAGTCCTCCCTGACTCTTGCCCTGTCGGGCCACCTGTTTGGGCTTAGGCCACACCCCAGGTGAACTCTGCACGGCTGGCATGCGGGAGGTGCTCCCAGCGTCCCGGGGTGCCTGGCCATCTCATGGTGGTCGTGAAGCTCACAGGCAGGGCCTGTCCTGGACAGATGGCACGTCCAGCCCCGGGTGAGGGTGAGGTCCTTTGGTGAGACGGCCACCTCGGCTCTCAGGTGACGTCCAGGCAGGCCCCTCACGGCTCCATGCCACAGTATCTCCATCGGCCAGGGCGCAGGTGTCCGCCAGTGGCTAGCTTGTCACTTTGGGACACAGCTTCCCCCCCGTGTTTCTCCTGGCCTGACCTCTGATCCCAGGGGGAAGATTTCACTGTCTCCAGCCAACCCAACCCCTGCATTTGCAGGGAAGAAACCCCCAGGTTTTCGATGAAGGGCAGGCCTGTCCCCTGGAGCCCCAGGGCCCCTGGAGAAGGACAGCCCCAGGCCTGGGCAGGCCCTGAGCTCCCTGAGGGTGTGCCTGGGCCGCCCACTGCTGCTTCCCCAGCTGACTGTCAGCCTGCTGTGGCTGCCTGAGGTGGTGGGTGCTGGCCTTGGCCCTGAATTGCATGTTTAACCCCCCTCCACCGCCTCTCCCCAGCCCGTGGGTAGGACCCCCTTGGAGGGATGTGGGGGACCAAGGGTGAGAGTTCTGGTGCCACAGGCCCACGCCTAGGGGGAGAGATGAGACCGGAGGAGGCAGGAGGTCCTCAGCTCCCCAGACGCCTTGCAGAGAGCACACGTGTGCTATACAAACAGGCTCACACACGTACGTGCGTGCACGCACACAACCTCAGAAACACACAGAGCCACATACAGAGATATATACACACGTACATGCACCAAACACTCAGACGCATTCTCTCACGTTTACAAACACATAAATCCACACGTAAACACGGGGACACAAATTCACCACTTATACACAGACATAGCTATAAGCACGCATGCGCGCTCACACTCACACATGCATCCATCCAGAGACGCAAACGCCCGCCACACAGGCAAGCGCATAGGGAGGCGCGGTCGCCCACGTGGGCACTGGGCTGTGAACGTGGATGGGGGTTCCTTGGGGCAGCCGAAGCACCGTGGCCCTCCTGAGCGATCTGTGCACGCGTGCACACAGCCCCGCTCCCAGAGGCGCTCACCCTGCCCTGCCGTCTCTGTCCTACAGACCGACTTCGAGAAGGACGTGGATCTGGCCTGTAGATCAGGTGAGCGCCCGACAGGTGAGAGGACAGTGCCAGCCCGACCCCCTGCACAGCCCCACTCCATGCCTCCACCTGTGCATCACCCACATCACTCATCCCTGTCCACCCCTGCCGCCCCCACCCACACCCAGCCACACCATCAGGCCCACCCGGACCCAGGGGACCTGCCCTGGGGGCCCAGCCGAGGCAGCGACCTTGGCCACCTTGCCTCCCACCCCCGCCCACGCCCCAAGGCCAAAGGAGGGTCCACGGGGCATGATCAGAAGCTTTCAGAACACCGCCCTGGCATTCCTACGGGGTAGGTGCCCGTGTAGCCCCTGGCTGCCTCCCCTGCCCACCTGGCATCTCCTCTTCCTCTGTCGTGGCTCCAGCTTGGAGCACAGCCCCACCCCAATGCCCCTCCCCCCACCCACCTCCTGCCTGCCCCCCCTCTAGCACCTGTGTTCTGTGCCACCTTCATTTCCTCATTACCAGTCCCAGCAGGGGGAGAAGTGAGTGGGGCTTTCGGGCTCGGGCGACGATGGGGAGCAAGAGGAAGGCGGGGAGAAGGACCCACCATGGAGCCCTCGGCCGGTGCTGAGCTTCCTGGAACCAAGTGCAAAAAGGGAATGACTGCCCAATAAAGGAAGCTCTGCCGCCCATCCCCAAGCATCAGACTGGGAGGGTCTGTTTCTGCCCCACCACTGTTCTGTGAACCAGGTCCTGAGGCAGTGACAGGCGGTGACTTTCTGGGCTGTGGAGAGGCCAATGGACCATGCACCCTCTGGTCATTTAGATATTTGAGGAGCACGTTCTCTAAAGACAGCCCTGGCAGAGGAGCTGGGACAGCCCCAGGTGGGGAGTGTGTGCTGGTACCAGTTGGGCCCCAGGAGGGCTTCCTGGCGGAGGTGACATCAGGGCTGGGCTGAATGGGAGCTGGACAAAAAGCACCTTCTGCCCCCTTGGGGTCTCCTGTGATCCAGTCCCACAGCCTCTCCACGGGGTGGCCCCAGGACTTGGAGCCTCAGGTGGCTTTGGTGTGTGGGGGCCTCTCTGGGCCCCTGATTCCCTCTCATTCGTGCGCTGTGTGCGGTGCCTTCTGGATCGCACGCAGCTAGTGGATGCGCCATGAGCAACTGGTGCTGAGTGTCTGGGAGCTTCCTCAAAGGAGGAGGGTGGGCGGGGCGCCAGCGAGGGGTCTAGGCCTGGGGGGAGCTTGGCTTTTATTCTGCCCTGAGCTGGGCAGATGCGAGGGAGGCATCCAGATCCCTCACAGGCCAGGCGCTCATTCTGCCTTGTGGGAAGCAAAGCGTGAGGTGTGGGGGAGGTCGGGAGCCCCAGGGTCTGTGCGGGGTGGGGCGGCCTTGGGGACGTGTGTCCTGAGAGTGCTGCGGCTGTCCGGGTGGGACCTGTGGGTTGACGGAGAGGATGACGGGTTGCTCTCGGGTGGGGATGGTGGGGGCAGGGCTGAAGATGGGCGCAGGGTGTTGCTGTCCAGAGGGTGGAGGAGAGGACGGGGCCAGGAGCACAGCCTGCCGAGCTCTGAGGGGGAGAGGGAAGCCTGTGTTTGGGAGAGTGAGTGCCCCCTGGCAGGTGACCCTGGGGCCTGTGTGCCTAGCAAGGTGGCTGAAGGGAGCAGCTGCTGAACACAGGCATCCAGGGCTGGCTTGGTGTGTGGGTAACCGTCTGACAGCCTGCACAGGGCAGGACACGGGCCAGGCCAGGCTTCCCAGGAAGGGTCCCAGGGTCTGGATCTTTGGAGACTGGGGCTTGGAGAAAGGAGGGATGTGGAGGGTGGGCACCCCTCTGGCAGGGGCAGGCGGCTGGGTGAGGGTCAGCCTGGGGCTCTCTGCCGACCAGGAGGGGCTGGATTCATTGACAGGAGGTCGGGGGCAAACTGGAGCCCCACTCAGAGGTCAGGGCAGCTGGGGTCCTTGCAGCTGACCAGAGACAGAATCGAGAGGTGTCTGGGTATGGGGACTTTTCTCCAGGGACTGGGAGGCCCTCAGGGCAGAGTGGGGAGGCTTGCAGGCCCCAGGGGCAGCAATGCAGGAAGGGCTGTGACAGAGGGCCAGGGCCTCATGGCTGCACTCAGTACCACTGGGCTCCCCCACACTGTCCCCCAACCACACCAGGCCCAGGGCCATGGGCGTTGGGAGCACTTGGGTTCGGCTGGGCTCTGCCACAAGAACAGGCCATTCTGCCTGTGTCCCTGTGCTTCCGGGAGTTGAGGCCGCCCTCGCCTGCTCTTCTCAGCGCTGGGGAGGGCAGTGTGTGGGTGGCAGCCATTTGTCATCTTGGGGCTGGCGGAGAGGGACACCCTGTGTGGCAGCCTCATCTGAGGACACAGGAACCCTAGGGGGTGTAGCACCAGGCCTGGGTAGGGTGGTACCTGCAGTCGGCCCTGAGATCGGGACCCAGCAGGACCTGGCCGGGGTCTCCCAGGAGGTGGCGGCCTCACAGGGCAGACTGGCCGCTTTCCTGCTGGGGACCGTGCTACGCTGTCCTCACCCCCACACCTGTCCCCGCTGTCTCCCCCGCGGCCCCTGCAGTGCTGAACAAGGACATCGCGGCCTGCCGTACAGCCACCATCACGGGCACACTGAAGCGGCCGTCTCTGCCCGAGGAGGAGAAGCTGAAGCTGGCCCATGCCAAGGGGCCGCCTACCAATTTCAACAGCCTGCCGGCCAACGTGTCCAAGCTGCACCTGCACGGCTCACCCCGCTATCCCGGCGGGCCCCTGCCCGACTTCCCCAACCACTCACTGACCCTCAAGAGGGACAAGGCGCCCAAGTCCTCCTTCGTCGGTGACGGGGACATCTTCAAGAAGCTGGACTCGGAGCTGAGCCGGGCCCAGGAGAAGGCTCTGGACACGAGCTACGTGATCTTACCCACGGCCACAGCCACGCTGCGGCCCAAGCCCAAGGAGGAGCCCAAGTACAGCATCCACATTGACCAGATGCCGCAGACCCGCCTCATCCACCTCAGCACGGCACCCGAGGCCAGCCTCCCTGCCCGCAGCCCGCCCTCCCGCCAGGCCCCCAGTGGCGGGCCCCCTGAGGCGCCCCCTGCCCAGCCCCCACCGCCCCCGCCCCCACCTCCCCCACCTCCCCAGCAACCCCTGCCCCCACCGCCCAGTCTGGAGCCAGCACCCCCCAGCCTGGGGGATCCCGGGGAGCCTGCGGCCCATCCGGGACCCAGCACGGGGCCCAGCACCAAGAACGAGAATGTCGCCACCTTGTCTGTGAGCTCCCTGGAGGTGAGGGGGCAGGGGTGGGCTGCACCCCAGCCAGCGATGGCAGCAGCTGGGTCACCCCTGCTGGGTGGGACCCCCATGCCATCAGCGGGGCGACTGTGTTGGGACCCAGGCGTGCTGGCTCTGCCTCCCAGCTGCACCCCCCACCCCTGGCCCTGCTGGGTGTGCTGAGTATGTCTGCCATGTGGTCCCCACCCTAGGCTTGGCAGCGTGGTCTCACCCCGTTTCAAAGGGGCTCAGGGATCCACAGTCTGTACCCACGAATCAGGACCTGCACCTTGCACAGTCGCTAGTCCAGCCCGTGGGGCAGCCTGGCAGCACATACCTGCCTAGGTCAGCCTGGAGCCTGCAGCTGACCTGGCCTCAGTCGGCCTGCAGGATGTGGTTTTTAGGGGAACCTGTCCCCACCACCTGGCTCCTGGCCTCTGGTGATGCTGCCCTGTGTCCCTGAGTTCTCTGTCGGGGGACCCAGCCATGTGTCCCCGAGTTCTCTGTCGGGGAGACCCAGGCATGTGTCCCTGAGTTCTGTCAGGGGACCCAGCCATGTGGCCCCCGAGTTCTCTGTCGGGGGACCCAGCCATGTGTCCCCGAGTTCTCTGTCGGGGAACCCAGCCATGTGGCCCCAAGTTCAGGTCTCCTTGATCCTGGGGAGTGAGTCGTGAGCAGGCGAGCTGAACACCCCAGCCCCGCCCTGGGGCTGCTCGCTGGCACCCAGCGCATAGCTGGAGGAGCTGCCTCCGTGCGTCCCCAGGCGTGTCCCCCAGGTCTGGCCTGGTCCCTGAAGGCAGGGATGAGATGAGCGAGTCCCTGATGCCCTCGGTGTCAGGCAAGGAGAGGCGTGGACTTGTCAGGAGATTTTAGGGGCCCTTGGCGAATGTTCACGAACCCCTTTTCCCTGCAGCGGCGGAAGTCGCGGTATGCGGAACTGGACTTTGAGGTGAGTCCTGGTGTCCCCTCCCCCAGACACTTAGGGCCAGATGTGCTCTGAGCTCCCACACGGCCAGGCAGCCCCCCGGGAGCCAGGGGACAGGCAGGGCGGGCAGGGTGGGCTCCTGGCCCAGGACTCACTGTCCAGACCCCGCCTGCAGAAGATCATGCACACCCGGAAGCGGCACCAAGACATGTTCCAGGACCTGAACCGGAAGCTGCAGCACGCAGCGGAGAAGGACAAGGAGGTGCTGGGCCCGGACAGCAAGGTCTGAAGGGCAGGGAGGGGCGGGGTGGGGAGAGCCCTTAGGTCAAGCCTCGTCTCCCTTCTTCCCTGGCTTTGCCCACTTCATCCACTCATTCATTCATTCATTTGCCTGTCCCTGAGGGCCGGCCTGACCCTGCCATGCCAGACTCTGGAGGCCATGGCCATGCTGGGAGCTGAGCGGTCATGAGCCTGCTCCTGGGGCCAGGGGTCTGGATTAGGGTGGAGCCAATCCAGCGCAGGGCCCCCATAGCCTGACCCGACCATGGGGTTCGCAACCTCTGCCAAGGGTGGGGAGAGGATCTGCGCCTGCCGCTGCCCAGCTCTGTTCTGGGCTCTTGTCCCGAAAGCCTCATCCTGTCCCCTGTCTGTCCCCCACCTCCCGTCCCTTCCTCACTGATGCGTGTCTGCCTCCTCCCCCCGCTCCTCGGGCTCATGGCTCTCCCTCCGGGCACCACCCCTCCTGCACCGCTGGGCCACCCAGCAGCCGGAAAAGCAGCCGACGCCCAACAAGAGGCCCTGGGAGAGCCTCCGGAAAGCCCACGGGACGCCCACGTGGGTGAAGAAGGAGCTGGAGCCGCTGCAGCCGTCGCCGCTGGAGCTTCGCAGCGTGGAGTGGGAGAGGTCGGGCGCCACGATCCCGCTGGTGGGCCAGGACATCATCGACCTCCAGACCGAGGTCTGAGCGGGTGGGCGGCGGCCACGCACTGGGCCATGGAGGAGGGATGCTGCTCCGCCCGCTCCTGCCGCAGACGGGCACAGACACGCTCGCGGGCGGCGGGCCAGGCCCGCGCCCCGGCCTCAGGGCGCTCAGACGGCGGCCAGGCACAGGGCCCGCAGTGCTGGGACCAGAGCCAGATGCAGGACAGGAGGCAGCCCGGCCAGCAGGCACAGGGCACCAGAGGCTGAAGGTGCCTCAGACTCTGCCCTCCTCGGGCCGAGGCCCGGCGGGCAGATGGGCAGACGGCTGTGGACCATGGACAGGCCCAGTGCGGCCAGCGTCCCAGGGTGCCCACCTGAGCTCCTGCTGCGGAGGACCAGCCTGCTTGGCCCGGCCGGCCTGGCACCGTTTTTTAAACACCCCCATCCCTTGGGAAGCAGCCAGCCCCCTACACCTTCCAGGGCCCTGGGCCCCTCCTAGACCCAGGTGGAGAGCACAGCCCTCCGACCCTCACGGCCCCCAGGGGCAGGACTGAGCCCCCTCCAGGAAGAAGCAGGGGGGAATCTATTTTTTCTCTCCTTTTCTTTTCTTCAATAAAAAGAATTAAAAACCCATGTCCTCTCTGTGTGGTCTCCCTCTGTGTGGCCCGGTGTCCTGGCCCAGCCCTGGCTGCTGGGGTGAAGTCCTGCCTGTCCTTGGTGTCCCCTCATCCCTGGGCCAGGAGGACTGGGGAGGCCAGGTGGGCCCTGCAGCTCCTGCCTTGCCCTGGGCCTGGACGTCTGGGCCTTGGGCTCCCAGGCCAGCGGCCGTGTGGCTCCCAAGGTGTCCCCTCTCCCTGGGGCTCTGGGAACATTCAGGGAGCCCCAAGTGCTGGTGCCCTTGGCTCCCTCCTGACCCTTCTCAGCACATGAGCTTCACAGAGCTCTGAGGCCCCTCAGTGGGGACACATTCGACTCTCCTTGTTCCTTTAGTCATTTTCAGGAGGGACAGAATGAACACACCGATTCTTTAAAATAGTCTGACACAGTGGAAATGCATGTGGGGGCAGGGACTCCAAGGGAGGGAGGAAGCCTCCCTCTCAGTGCTCCCCCCTCCTTCCCGCCCACCTGGGGCCCTGCCCTTCTCTGCTCCTGCCTCTGCCCTGGGGCAGGCACAGTTCTGGGTCCCCTCTTCATTGCTGGGAGCACTTCCTGTCCCCAGGCCTGGGTCCTGTCTGCCCGGGGGGGAATGGGGAGCACATGTGAACACTCCTAGGCCCTCCCCCACCAGCCCAAACGGAGGCCCCTCCTTCCCTGCACCCTCCTCCCACCCCAGGAGCTTTGAGATGCACGTCCTGCCTTCCTCTGTGTCTCCGGCAGGGGGCAGCCTGAGCCCCCGAAGGGAGGCTGGTTGGGGGAAGCCACAAGGCTGGCAGGGACAGTAGCGGGGAAGGAGGGGCCCCCCTCAGACTGTGCACTCCACCCTGCAGGGCCCCAGGACCAGGAGAAAATTGCACAGAGGCTGGGCTGTGAGAGCAATGCCGCCCCAAGCTGCAGAGGGGGCTACAGCCTGGCATCCCCCTCGCCCCCCTGCAGGCTCAACTGTGCCTTGTCACGCCTCCTGACCCCAGAGTCCTCACCAGCAGAGAAGGCGGGACGGGGGAGGTGCTTGTGGGTGCGGTGACCGCAGTGACCGTGGGTGATCACAGATGGTCACGTGTGGCCATGACTGACTGCACTGAGTGGGTGGACGTGGAGTGGATGTCTGGGAACGGGGCGGTGTGTCTGCAGTGACCCAGAGGAGATGGTGCAAAGTCCCTGGGTTCCAGCAGTTGAGAAGCACAGTCCCCGAGTCGCAGATCTGAGCACCCCCAGAAAACCAGAATGTTTTGGCGAGATTGGACAACAAAACCCGATGAAAACCGAGTCACACTATATCTCTAAAGCTCCTTTGAACCGCTGCATGCACACGCGTGTATGTTCTGCAGCAGGGATGCTAATGCATTTTATTATGCTCCTCCCAGGATACTAAGTGAAATATCACACACATCACACCTTCTTTCTTAACCCAAACAGTTTCCACTTGGCACCGGGGTTTCAGATAAGAGGCTGTGGACTGTGGTCCCTTCCTCATCCTTAGTTACGGAAAGAAACTAAGGATGGCTCCTGGGAGCAGGTGGAGAAAGTGCTGAGCGCCCAGCTCCCCGCCTGCAGAAGGCAGCACAGAGCCTGGGGCAGGTTTTGGAGGTGGGGCTTCCACTCAGGTCACCCCATCCTTGTAGAGGGGCCAGAGCAGGTTCTTGGCCAGCTCCCTGACCTGCTGGCCCCATGTTCACACCCAGTGACAGGAGAAGCTGCAACAAAACAAAACAACGAATAACAAGAAGGGACCCAAGCCACACAGCCCTGCATGCAAGGGAAGCAACTCAGGACTGAGCCGCTGGGGTCAGACACACAGAGTGACCAGGAGCAGGAGCAACTCAGGACAGTGTGAGCTGCTGGGGTCAGACACACAGAGTGACCAGGGTCAGGGCTCACAGTGTGCCCAGGTCAGGGATTAGCCTGTGACCAGAATAAGGGTTCAGCCTGTGGCCGGGATCAGGGCGCAGAGTGTGGCCAAGGTCAGGCTCAACATGTGATTGGGGCAGGGCTCAGTGTCCCCATGGTCAAGACTAAGTGGCAGCCAGAGTCCCGTTTCTCCTTCACTGTGGTCCGCCCCTCCCAGAAGGCCATGTCTGTGCCAGGAGAAGCTATATCCCATGTCCTGCCCTGGCCCCAGCGTTCACAACGACGCATCACAGAAATTGCTCTCTTCCCCTGTCTCTCAGAGCAGGAAGCTGGCCAGGGATCATCCCTGGAGATTCATCAAACCCTTGGGTCTGCCCCAGGCACCTTCTTGTGGTGAGCCGTGTGCTGGTCAGTGCTTTGGGCCCGAGGCCATGGAGATGCCCCAAGCTGGAACAGGCACCTCTTCCCAAACTTCTGCTGGTTTCCCTCTGCTTCATCCAGCTGCTCGCAGTGATGGCACTGAGCAAGGCAGGGACCACGATTCTGTCTGTAGGAGAGGATACCCAGACTCAGGCTGGCTGGCGTCCCACAGGCGTTGAGAGCAAGGCTATACCCACAACGCAGCGACCCCACCTCAAATTCCCTGACCCTCCCCACAACGGGGTGCTTTCCTGAGGGTACCAGTGGCACATCCACCTGCCACCCCCTCCACCTGAAGCTACTCCTTTCCTGTGGAGTCCAGGGCTGACCCGTTTGCCAGAAAGATCTTCATGGGCCTTGTGTTTACTCTATTGTCTTGGCCTCCTTGTACAAGTGCCACCCTCCTCAGCAACATGTCACTGGTGAAGTTGAGACCACCTCCTCTGACACCCTCCATCTGTCGCCATCAGCAGCACCTGCCCTTGGGAGAACTGCTGGACTGAGAATGGTGGAGGCCACTGTGATAGGCAGGAGCACTGTGGGGGCCAAAGGTGGGGGTGACAGTTTTGTGGACAGATCTGGGGCTGGAGATATTGGTGATTGTGATGATGATGGTGATAATGATGGTGACAGTAGTGCTGATGGTGATAATGGTGGTGATGGTTGTGACGGTGATAGTGGTGATGATGGTGATGATGATGATGATAATGATGATGATGGTGGTGATGGTGATGATATTGGAGAGTGATTTTGGGTGCTGGTGATGCCCAAGACAGCAGACACCACGATCTCTGTTGTAATGATGGTGCTTATAGGTTTGGAAATTATTTTTTATTTATTTATTTATTTTTTAAACGGAGTCTCGCTCTGTCGCTCAGGCTGGGGTGCAGTGGCCGGATCTCAGCTCACTGCAAGCTCCGCCTCCCGGTTCACGCCATTCTCCTGCCTCAGCCTCCCAAGTAGCTGGGACTACAGGTGTCCGCCACCACACCCAGCTAGTTTTTTGTACTTTTTTTAGTAGAGACGGGGTTTCACCGTGTTAGCCAGGATGGTCTCGATCTCCTGACCTCGTGATCTGCCTGTCTCGGCCTCCCAAAGTGCTGGGATTACAGGCTTGAGCCACCGTGCCCGGCCAGGTTTGGAAATTATTATCTTGCCAGCTTACTCTGTTCCTCACTCCCATAAACTGGGAGTGTCTGGAGGATGGATGGGTGGAAGGATGGATGGGTGGATAGATGGATAGATGGATAGATGGGTGGATGAAAGGATGGACAAATGGGGGATGGACGGATGGACGGATGGTGATGAACAGATGGATAGATGGACATGTGGATGGATGAATGGGTAGATAAATGGATGGGTGGATGAGTGGGTGGATGGACAGGTGGGCGGATGAGTGGGTGGATGGATGGATGGTGGATGGATGGACGGATGGATGGATGGATGGAGGATGGATGGGTAGATGGAAGAAAGGATACATAAGGACAATGACTAGAGTCTCTGAGTCACCTGGAGGTGGAGCAGACAGGAGTGGCAGCCACCCAGGCGCTGTGCGTCTCGTCAGCACCCACACTCCTGAGATGAGGAGGAAGCTCCTTCACACCTAACTCCTATCTGCTCATTCCCCTTCCTGTCACCGAACAAACAATGCCAGAAGGGGAGGAAGCCTAAGAAGTTTTCCCCACCCCCTGCACCAAGCGGCTGTGTCTCTAGACAGGCCAGAGGCTCTTTCCGGCAAGGCCCTTCACAACCACCTCTCTCACCCCCCTTCCCTGGCCCCAATCCAGCAGTAATAGAGCTTGCTGTCAGGAAGTCCTTCCTCGAGTCTAACCTGCATGCCTTGTGCTGCAACGTGAGGGCCCCTTTTCCCCTCAGCAGACTCTGCTCTTTGGTTCGCCCTCTTCCCCTTCTCCATCCTGACTGACCCCACCCCCTCACCACTGTGTGGGCTGCATCATGACCATTCAGTGGGGCTGTCCCCTAACCTCTATTGGTCTCATTCAAGATGAAGGCCAGACCCTCCTGCTGGGTCCACCCACCTCCCCAGGCCCTGCTTCCCAGAAGGCTCAACTCCAGAGGAGCAATTGCATAGTGTGTTCCCTACTCCAGAATTTGTTCCAGAACCTTCCATTAGCCAGGAGTTCCCTTTTCAGCCCTGCTGCCCCCACCCCCAGCTCCCTATGATCTGTCCTGAAACAGGAAGCAGGGGAGGCATCTGCGTAGGAGTGCAGGGCCTGGAGGGGCCTGAGCCTGGAGCAGGAGTGCAGGGCCTGGAGAGGCCTGGGCCTGGAGCGGGAGTGCAGGGCCTGGAGAGGCCTGGGCCTGGGCCTGGAGGGGGAGTGCAGGGCCTGGAGAGGCCTGGGCCTGGTGGGGGCTGTGTCTGGAGTGCAGGGTCTGGAGGGACCAGGCAGACTTTTCTGACCAGCGCCATCTCCCCAGCCCTGCTACAGCCCCACAAGCTTCTTGGCTCTGAGGCATGGTCCTGGCGAGGGCCGAGCACCTCCCTGGAGGCCCAGACCTAGGAGTGCATAAGTGGGAGGGGCCAGTGGGCCTCCACCACAGCCCTGCTCTGCTGTCTGCTCCCTGTGGCCCGGGGAGCTCTCAGACCCCTGCAGTGATGGCGCAGGCCCCTCTGAAGACCCTGAGCAGCACACCTCTGCCCGCCAGGTATCCTATGTCTCTGGCCGGGTCAGCTCAGAGCAGCCCCTGAAGGGACCTGAACACAGGTGAGACTCTTCCCAGGGTGCCTGGCTGCCCAGGCCCGCTCCTGGCCCTGTCTCAGACCCTCCCTGTCTGGGCCTCAGTTTCCCCACGGGTGCCAGCTGAGGGTCCTTCCAGGGCCAGCAGTCTGTGACTTGGCGCTTCTCAAGGTGTCGGAAGCAGCGGGCTCTGGAGTATCTTGTCAGGTCCTAAAAATAATCGGGAGGGAGGAACGTCTACGAATAGCTGGTGAACGTGCGAGCCGCCCACCCCATGCACAGCGGAAACTCCTCCAAATAAGGCCTTGGCAGAGCCGGAAGCCTGAACCATCACCACTCATGTCAGCTGTGTTCCAGAACCTTCCCTCCCAGAGCCACAGGGTCTCTCCCAGAGGGCCGGCAGCCGGATCAGAGGCCTGGGCAGCCTGAATCATCTAGGCACCCAGAGCCCATTAAGAGATGGCAGCCCTTCCCATTAGAGGTCCTGAAATTTATAATTACAGAATTGAAGCATTTCCCAGCCTAGAAACTTGTATTTAAACGTACGCAATCTTAGGATAATCAAATTCAGACCCTTCCCCCAAATCGCAGAAGACATTGGCTCCAAAGCCCTGCCCAGCCCCCAGGAGAAGCAGGGACCCCCCCTGGGGCGAGGGGCAGCATGGTGGCCTCTCGGCCAGCCTCTGGGGGAATGGCGGATGGCTCCCAGCTCTCCCAGGAAGGCAGAGGCGGTGTCGCTGGGCTCAATATGGCTCTCTGGGAACACCATATGGACCCTGTCCAGGAAGGGGAGGTGGGGGGAGGCAGGAGACAGCACCCCCAGCAGCAACCTCCTCAGCCCCTCCCAGGAGTTCCGGGGTGAGGGTGGGCTACAAGCCCGGGTTCCAGGGCTGCTCAGGTGCTGGGGACCCCAGGAACCCATCCCCTCCTGCCTTGCAGTGTGCACAGGGGTGAGGTGGTCCTTCGCTGCACGCCCCCGACCTCTCCTCCGTGTCCTTCCTGATCTTTCCCTGCCCCTGCTGAAGCCGAGGGACTCCCACCCCTAGAGGGGAAGCTTCTGATGGACTCCGCCCCGTTCCTCCACTGGGTAACGCTTAACCTCCTGAAGGACAAGGGTGTGCCTTGGGCACCGGGGCAGGGAAGAGGAGGGAGGGACAGGTCTGCAGGGGCTGCTTTATTGGAGGAGAGGGGTGGGCACAGTCTGGTGACAGGACCCTGAGGGTAGGCAGGGAGGGTGCAGGGCAGGGACTGGACCTCCCACTCTTGAAGGCTTCCTGGAGGCAGGGACCTGGCTGAGCCCGGAGGTAGCAGAGGCGGACGGTGGTCGGCACCCATGTAGGGCCAGCCTTGGAGGCTGCTGATGTCACCAGTGGCTGCAGAGCCAAGGCTGGCGGCATGGGGAGCATGGGCAGCATGGGCCAGGGCTTGTACCCCTTGAAGGTTTAGGAGGTTCAGGAGGTTCAGGCTTGCCGCCAGAGCCCACTGCCTGCTGGTGTGGAGAGAGGGGCTCAGCGCTCAGGCCCCACCCTGGGGCTGCTGCGGGGGATTTCTTTCTGGGCCCACCCCAGGTCACTAACAGGTCACTAGGATGGGGTGTGGCCAGGGTCACACAGCTCAGGCCTGGACCACCGCTTGGCCAACCCCTTCCCCCACCCGACTGTTGCCATCCTCCAGGCAATCTGTGCCTGTGGCTGCCAGAAGCACTCCTGGCCCCAAACCTCGGTGGTGCCTCCCTCTCCACTGTCCTGGCCTCACAACACCCCTGCCTCTGAGTCTCCCCAAAGCCATGTGCCTTATAGCAGGCTTTGGCGGGGAGGCAGGCAGTTTCCTGCAGGACAGCGGTTCCCCCGAACCTGGCATGCACATGGGGTGTGCTCAGAGGAGGCGCTTGTCAGCATCTGACTGCTGAGAGGTCTGAGGGGCTTGGGAAAGAGGCCCCAGAGTGTTCCGGGAAGGGGCCACCTGCCCCTGCCTCCAGGTGCGTGCCTGCAATGCACCAGGAACAGGCAGCCGTAGGAGGAGAAGAGGGCAGATTGAGCCGAGCAGGCCTGGTGAGGGGGGGCGAGGTGGAGGCCAGGCCAGGGGTCCAGGCTGAGGAACAGCAGCCATGTGTGGAGGGCAGTGGCTGTTCACATCTCATGGGTCCCGTTGGTCTCCGTGGCCCACAGGTCTCGATGCAGCACCTCCCGGGTATGCGCCAGGCTTGTAGAGATTATGCTGGTGGCTCAGGGACTCCTAGTGGAAGCTCCCAGAGAAGGGACCTCCGTGAAGACCAGAGAAGCACAGAATGACACGTGCCCTTACCCATGGCACTGATGAAGGGGATGAGGGACAGTGATGCAGGCCTTTGTAACAACCACCCAGCACAGAAGAGGAAACTGAGGCACAGAGCGAGTAGGTGACTTGCCCAGTCACAGAGCTAAACCAGTGGTGGGATTCAAACCCAGGTATCCAGGCTGTCGTGGTGGTGTACTTAGGCGTCATCATTCGAGGTTTACTTCGCCAGGTTTAAGGATTATGACCCATGACACAGCCTCAGGAGGGCCTGAGGACCTGTGCCCAAAGTCATTGGGGTACAGCTTGATTTTATACATTTTAGGGACACTTAAGACATCAATCAATACATACGACATATATATTGGTTCTAGAAAGGTGGGACACCCTGAAACAGAAGCTTCCAGGTCATAGGTGGATTTAAAGATTTTCCGATTCACAATTGGTTGGAAGAGTTATTTTCTAAAGACCTGGAATCAATAGAAAGGGTGTTTTTTTTTTTTTTTTTTTTTTTTTTTTTTTTTTTTTTTTTTTTTGAGACGGAGTCTCGCTCTGCCGCCCAGGCTGGAGTGCAGTGGCCGGATCTCAGCTCGCTGCAAGCTCCGCCTCCCGGGTTTATGCCATTCTCCTGCCTCAGCCTCCCGAGTAGCTGGGACTACAGGCGCCCGCCACCTCGCCCGGCTATTTTTTTGTATTTTTTAGTAGAGACGGGGTTTCACTGTGTTAGCCAGGATGGTCTCGATCTCCTGACCTCGTGATCCGCCCGTCTCGGCCTCCCAAAGTGCTGGGATTACAGGCTTGAGCCACCGCGCCCGGCCAGAAAGGGTGTTTAAGTTAGATAAGAGGTTGTGGAGAGCAAAGTTAGTTTGTAGATGAAGTCTCATAGGTGGCCACCTTTAGAGGCAGTAGATGGCAAATGTTTGCTATTCAACCTTTAAAAGATGTTAGGCTACACTCTCAGCTAATCTCTTCAAGGTCAGAAAAAGACCTGGAAATGGAAGAGGATTCTCTATGGAATGTAAATTTCCCCCACAAGAGACAGCCTTGCAGGGCCACTTCAAAACATGTCAAAGAAATACACTTTGGGGTAAAATCCTTTGATTTCTTTCAGAGCCTAGTATCATGTGATGCTCTGCTGGGATCAGGTTGGAATTTGGTATGTTTTTTCTACAAAAAGTCTGTTTGGTCTGTCTTAAGATTTCTGTTTAATGTTAATGCTGATCAATTTTGTGTCTGAATTCCCAAGAAAGGAGAGTATAATGAGGCATGTCTGATCCCTCCTTCTCATCATAACCTGAACTCGTTTTTTCTTTTTAGGTTTCTTTGGAATCTCCTTGGCTAAGAGCGCAGTCCATTCAGTCGGTTGGGGGACTTAGAATTTTATTTTTGGTCTACACTGAGCACCTGTGCATGACGTATTTGTAACGAAGGAGTATTATCAGGGAAAAAATAGAGCAATTTCCATTTCCAAAAACAAAGCAAGAAGTAAGACCCCATGTTGATGTATTATCTGGGCCTGGACTATTCGAAGTGCTGGTCAAATAAATTTTAAGTGCAGGCCAGGCCCTGACACAGATTTCAGGTGGGAGGCACCTACAGCGTCTTCAAAGCTGCGCTGGCTCCACGTGCCCCACCTCTCACATTCTCCTAGAGCTCGTAGTGGAGAAGCTGTGCTCTCTGCTTCTGCTGGGTCCAGCACCTCCAGCCCCAGCCTACCTCCCTCCCCATCAGCTCCTCGTAGGGTCTTTTATACGAGGCCTTTCCCTCTCTCTCTCCACACTCTCCAGCCTTTCTCCTTAAGAGTCCTTCTCATTAGCAACTAACTATGGAGCTATTCAGGCTTTTTATTTCTTCTTGAGTCACTTCTAGTGCATTGTGCTTTTCTGAAATCCAACTACTTCAACTAAGTTTTCGAATGTGTTGGAATCACATTGCTCCTAACGTTCTCTTATTTCTGATGTGTCTGTAGTCGGGTCCCCTTTGTCACCCCTAACACCGTTTGAATTGTGCCTTTTCTCTTTATGTTATTCAACTTGTTTATTTTATCATTCACTTCAAAGAACAAACTTTTGCCTTTGTGGTTCCCCTGTGTTATGCCCCCCACTTCACTCATTCCTGCTCCTATCTTTATAACCTCCTTCCTTCTTCTTTGGTTTTATTAGGAATGAAGATAACTTTTTATGCTGAATGCTGAACATACTCATTTTTAGCCCTTGCTATTGTCTAATATAAGCATTTTAGGCTACAAATTTCCCTCAAAGCATTACTTTAGCTCCACGCTGAAGGTTTCTGTATGTATTATTTTCATTACCATTCAGTTGTATTGGTTTTTAAATTTCCATTATGATTGCTTTCTTGGATATATGTTGTTTTATATGTGTTTTTAAAGTTCCAAACCATGGGATTTAAGAAACTTGTCTTTTTGTGATTTCTAATTATGTTGTCATAAAATGTAATCTGTATGTGAATTGCTTTGTTGCATAGTATGTGACCAATTTTTATAAATATTTCACACCTCTTTTACAATTGCTGAGTGCGTAGTTATTTATATGTTAGTTAAACCAAGCTGGTCAATTCTATTGCTCAAATCCTCTGTACCCTTGTGGATGCAGGGAAGGTGACCCCCAAAGCGGGGCTTAGCCTGGAAGGGTTCTTGGCTTTGTTCAGCAAATAATTTGAAGGCAAGCTGGTGGTGTTAGAAGCACCTTAGATTGAAGTGGCCGTGTACAGCAACAGCAGAGGGACTGCTCCTTGCAGAGCAGGGCTACCCCATAGGCAGTGAGCCCAGAGAAGCAGCTCAGAGGCACTTCTGCAGTCATAGTTACACCCGCTTTTAATTGTATGCAAATTAAGGGGCAGATTATCCAGAAGTTTCAAGAAAAAGAGTGGTAAATTCCAGGTCAGTGGGTCACTGCCATGGAAAGGGGCACTAACTTCTGGTGTTGCCATGGCAATAGTAAACCGTTAGGCACCCTGGTGCACGTGTGTTCTGGAAAGGTCTTTCTACCCTGCCCCTATTTTAGCTAGTCCTCAACTTGGTCCTGTGCCTGAGCCCCACCTCCAGAGTTGAGTCCCACTTCCTACCTCATTGTGATATTGTGAAATGTATATTTAATCTTCATCTCCATTTCCTGACGTACAGCTCCTGAAACTCTTGGAATCTTCAGAGTGACAAGCATTTCTTATGTATGTTAATGAGATGACTGGTGGCCCTGAAATAGCTTCAAGACGGGGCTGGTCACTGGAAAGACCAAGGAAGCAGTAGAGGGTTGGGACTTTCAGCCCCACTCCCCACCTCCGGGCAGGGGAGAGAGGCTGAAGGTTGATCACCAATGGCCAATGATGTAATCAATCACGCATTCCTAATAAAGCTTCCACAAAACCCCAAAAGGACAGGGTTCAGGGAGTCCTCAGATAGCTGAACACATGCAGGTGCCTGGGGGTGCTGCTGGGAGGGCCTGGGAGCTCCGTGCCCGTCCCTATGCCTGCCCCCCGCGTCTTCTCCACCTGCTGTGCATCCACACCTTCATCACAGCCTGTGCCATAAATGGGTAAACGCAGGTCAGTGTGTCCCTGAGTCCTGTGAGCTGCTCCAGCAAATCATCAAACCCGAGGAGGGGGTCACAGGAACCCTGATTCATGGCAGGTTGGTCAGAAGCACTAGCATTGGAGGTGGGGCCATCGCGTGAGACTGAGCCCCTACTTGCGGGATCAGGTGGATGGCATTGGAATTGAATTGAGGACACCCAGCCGGTGTCCTCTGCAGTGTCGCTCAGTGTGTGGGGAAGCGACCTCGCAGCTGGTCACAGAAGTGCCCTGTGCCATATTGAGTATGTGAGAGGGAGGAAGAGAAGCACTTCAGTTCGGATTTCTCATCTCTTACAACCTTCAATTATTTTGAATCTGCTTGACCTATCAAGAATTGGAAAGAAGTATTGAAATCTCCCACTATGATAGCAGATTGTCTCTTTTTTCTTCGTAATTCTACCCAATTTTGCTTTGTATATTTTGAGGAACATGAGTTTAGAATTATTATATGTTCCTGGATATTTGAATTTTTGTCATTTTGAAGTAACCATTTCTCTACACAATAATGTTTTTTGCTTTTGACTTAAAGTCTATCTCATTTGATATTAATATAAATACCCTCATCATCCTTTATTAAATAACATTGTTGTGGGTTTATTCTCAAATTTTAGGTATGTCTCATGTAAGGGCATAGAACTGGACTTTTATAATCCAATCAGAGAATCTGGCTTTTAACCTTTTTTTTTCCCATTTTTGGGTGATGGCTGCTGTATTTGGATCTGGTACTCTGTCTTAGTGCCCCATCAACATCTTGTTTTTACTTTAAAAAATGATCCTTTCTCAGCTGGGCGTGGTGGCTCAGACCTGTAATCTCAGCACTTTGGGAGCCTGAGGTGGGAAGGTTGCTTGAGACCAGAAGTGTGAGACCAGATAGAGCAACATAGTGAGATCATGTCTCCCAAAAAAAAAAAACAGAGAACCACAAAACTCCTGTTTTGATTTTTCGAAGTGACTGCATTTTTAAAGTATTTCTTTCTTTATTTATTTTAGAGGCAGGAGGTCACTCTGTCACCCAGGCTGAGTGCAGTGGCACAGTCATAACTCACTACAGCCTCAAACTCCTGGGCTCAAGTGATCCTCCTGCCCTTGCCTCCTGAGTAGCTGGGACTACAGGTGTGCACCACCACACCTGGATAATTTGTTTGTTTGTTTATTTGTTTGTTAGCAGAGATGGGGTCTCACTATGTTGCCCAGGCTGGTCTTGAACTCCTGGGTTCAAGTGATCCTCCTGCCTCGGCCTCCCAATGTGCTGGGATTACAGGCATGAGCCACCGTGCCTGACCTAAAGTATTTATTTTTAATGCAGTTTTACCTTTTATTCACATGGAAATCTTACAGATTCTTTCTATTCCTTTTCAGCTTACCTTTGAAATTTTACCCATTATTTAACCGGGTCTAAAATGAGTCAATCTATGAACTCCCTTTCAAACAGTACAAGGACCTCGGAAGACTTTACTCATGATCTTTGGGCTTCTGTGATTTGGGCTGTGTATGTACAACCCTATGCGTAAGACAGGATTAGCCTCGTCAGGAGACAGCCCTGGTTATATGTACTTATGTGTTTAGCCATTCCTTTGTCACCATTCCTTCACGCTGTCCTTCTTCGCAAAGTACAGGCTCTCCAAGTCCTGCTGGCAAACACCCGTTGACTGTAACTCTGTCGTCCACATGGAGAAGGCCGAGTTAATCCCACTCATGGCCTGGCATCATGCTGGCCCATGGGAAGCCCCGTTCTTGCTTACTTATTCTCTTGAATCTCCATAATCCGCCCCCAACTGATAAGCAGCTACTCTAATTTAGTTAATGTGTCTTTTTTTTTTTTTTTTTGCAAGTGTTCTTTTTATTTGATAATAATTTCAGGCAACAGAAAGTTGCAAAGATTTTATAGAAAGCATTGCTCTACCCCCTACAAGCTTCGCCCATCATTAACATCTTATGTAACCATGGCACAATTATCAAAGTGTCTATTTATTTAAACTATATCGTTATAGATCTCAATCTGTTTTTTACTTTTTTCCATAAGCACTTTTTTTTAAAAAAAGATCCATCTGGGTTGCTATGTGTGCATCTCATCTGTTCTTTTTCATTTTTTTCTTGATGTGTTTTATTTTAATATAAAATACAGCCAAACGTATACCACAGATGAGACGAAGCCGTATGTAATGACATTCTCTGTGTATGGCAACTAATATTGGTGTGCGTACTTGAATTTTGCATTTTTGGTTTAACTTGGAGGTACAACTTAAATATACCAAGATTCGTCCATTTTAAGTGTTGGATGGGTTTGGCCATATGTATACACTCAGCCACTGCCACCATCAGACGGTGCACAGCTCTGGCAGACCCATGCAACTGTCACCATGAGTGGGACAGTGCCACCAGCCCCCAACATCCCCTCAGCAGGTCCCTTTCTAGTGAAATCCTTTCCCCATCCTCCCCCTGGGGCAGCCACTGCTGTATGCTTCGTCCCTGTACAATCGTGTGTCACTTCACGACAAGGATGCATTCTGAGAAATGTGTTCTTTTTTTTTTTTTTTTTTTTTTTTTTGAGACAGAGTCTCGCTCTGTCACCCAGGCTGGAGTGCAGTGGCCAGATCTCAGCTCACTGCAAGCTCTGACTCCCGGGTTCCCGCCATTCTCCTGCCTCAGCCTCCCGAGTAGCTGGGACCACAGGCGCCGCCACCTCGCCCGGCTAATTTTTTGTGTTTTTTTTTAGTAGAGACGGGGTTTCGCCGTGTTAGCCAGGATGGTCTCGATCTCCTGACCTTGTGATCCGCCCGTCTCGGCCTCCCAAAGTGCTGGGATTACAGACTTGAGCCACCGCGCCCGGCCGAGAAATGTGTTCTTACATGAGTTCTTCCTTGCATGAACATCACAGAGTCTACTCACACAGGTCTAGCTGGCCGAGCTGATGCACTGAGCCTGTATGGTACAGCCTGTTGCCCCTAGGCTACAAATCTGCTCAGCCTGTGACTGTACTGAATACTGTGGGCCACTATAACACAATGGTAGGAAACTGTGTATCCAAACCAGGTGCAGTGGCTGCACCTATAGTCTCAGCTACTTGGGAGGATCACTGGAGCTTAGGAGTTCAAGACCACCTTGGGCAACATAGTAAGACCCAATCTCAAAAAAAAAAAAAAAAACGCACAGAATTTGTATAGTTAAACATAGAAAAGGTACAGTAAAAATACAGTATTTTTAGAATAAATAAAAGATTAGAAATGGCCCATCTGCATAGGGCACTTGGCATGCGTGGAGCTGGCAGGACGGGCAGTTACTCTGGGTGAGCCAGTGTCTGAGTGGCGAGTGAATGGGATGCCCTCGGATGTCCCTGTGCACTACTGGAGACTTTATAAACACTGTACATGTAGGCTTCACCAAGTTTGTTTAAAAATATTTTCATTCCTCGATATCCTACTGTAACGTTTTTACTTTATAAACTTTTTAATTTTTATAACTTTCTGACTCTCTTGTGATAACATTTACCTTAAAACACAAACATGTACAGCTGTACAAAAATATTTTCCTTCATTGTATCCTTATCCTATAAGCTTTATTCTATTTTAAAATTTATTTTTATTTTTATTTTTACTTTTTAAACTTTCTTCTTAAAAACTAACATACACACACACAGTAGCCTAGGCCTGCACAGGGTCAGGATCACCCGCCTCACTGTCTTCTGCCTTCAAGTCTTGTCCCATTAGAAGGTCCTCGGGGCGGTGGCATGCATGGAGCTGTCCCCTCCCAGGACAGCAATACCGTCTTCCGGACCCCTCCTGAAGGCCCTGCCTGGGGCTGTTTTGCAGTTCACCTTTTTCTATATACGTAGAAGGAGTACACTCTAAAATAACAAAAGTATTGTACACATAAGCCAGTAACAGAGTCATTTATTACTAAGTATTATGTAATGTACATAACTGTATGAACTTGACTTTTATAGACTGGCAGCACAGTAGGGTTGCTTACACTAGCGTCACCACACGTGGGAGAAATGGCCACTAGCATGTCACTAGGTGACAGACACTTTCAACTCTGTTACAATCTTATGAGATCACCGTTGTACATGGGGTCCATCACCGGCTAACAGGCGGGGACGCAGCACATGGTCCATCACTAACAGGCAGGGATGCAGCACATGGTCCATCACTAACAGGAGGGGAGGTAGCACATGGTCCATCACTGGCTAACAGGAGGGGATGCAGCACATGGTCCATCACTAACAGGCAGGGATGCAGCACACGGTCCATCACTGGCTAACAGGAGGGTATGCATGACATGGTCCATCACTGGCTAACAGGAGGGGATGCAGCGCATGGTCCATCACTGGCTAACAGGAGGGTATGCATGACATGGTCCATCACTGGCTAACAGGAGGGGATGCAGCACATGGTCCATCACTAACAGGTGGGGATGCAGCACATGGTCCACCACTAACAGGTGGGGATGCAGCACATGGTCCATCACTGGCTAACAGGAGGGGATGCAGCACATGGTCCGTCACTAACAGGAGGGGATGCAGCACATGATCCATCACTAACAGGAGGGGTTACAGCACATGACACATCACTAACAGGAGGGGAGGCAGCACATGGTTCACCACTGGCTAACAGGAGGGGATGCAGCACATGGTCCATCACTGGCTAACAGGAGAGGATGCAGCAGATGACTGCACTGCACTTTTCCCATTTCCAGAGTGCCATGTCCATGGAATCACGCAGGGTTGCAGCCCCTTGGGATGACCTCCTCCCCCCAGCATTCACGCTGCTCAGATCCATCCCGGTGCTGTGCACCAATCCTTCCTTTTTTTGAGACAGGGTCTCACTCTGTTGCCCAGGCTGGAGTGCAGTGGCACAGTCACAGATCACTACAGCCTCTATTTCCCAGGCTCAAGTGATCCTCCCACTTCAGCCTCCCTACTATCTGGGACTATAGACACACACCACCCTGCCCAACTTATTTTTTTAAGGTTTTTGTAGAGACAAGCTCTCATTCTATTGCCCAGGCTGATCTCAAACTCCTGGGCCCAAGCAATCCTCCCAGCTCAGCCTCCTGAAGTGCTGGGATCATAGGGATGAGCAGCTGTGCCTGGCCTGTTTTGTTTTGACATGGGGTCTTGCTATGTTGCCTAGGCTGGTCGCAAACCTCTGGGCTCAAGCGGTCCTCCTGCCTTGGCCTCCCAAAGAGCTGGGATTCCAGGCGTGAGCCACCATGGTCAGCCTATTTCTTTCTTATTCTTGAGTAGAATTCCATTGTATGGGCACACTATAGTTTATCTATTCACCCATAGAAGGACATTTGAGTTATATCCAGTTTTTGACAACTATGAAAAAAGCTGACACAAGCATTCATGCTTGAGTTTGTGTAGAAATATCTCCATGTCTCTAGGGCAAATGCCTAGGAGTGGAACTGCTAGGGCATATGGTGAGTGTATCTCTAACTTTGTAAGAAAATGACAAACGATTTTCCAGAGCAGCTGTTCTATTTTGCATTCTCACCAACAATGGTTCAAGAATTCCTTGCTGGCTATTGTCATAGCTGTTCTTCTAATTCTTTCAAGAATGTCTTTTGCAGAACAAAGTTGTTTTCCCATTGATTGAGCTTTTGGTGTCATATGTAAGACCTCTTTGCCAGGTCACAAGGATTTTTCTCTGATTCTAAAAGTGTGATAGGTTTGCATTTTATGTTTACATCCCATCTGAGCTAGCTTTTATATAAGGTATAAGAATTACATCCAAGTCCTCCATCAGAGGATGCCTTTATTCCAGCTAAATTCCCAAAGAATGTTTTCACTAGATAGATAATTCATATTGACCATTCCTTTTTCTTTGGCATTTAAAAAATTTTGCTCCATTGCTCCCTGACTTCCATGGTTTCTGGTGAGAAATCCGTTGTCTTTCAAATCCTTGCTCTTTCATATGTCTACGGCATTGTTTTGTGGCTGGCCGCAAGATGTTTTTGTCTTTCAGCAGCTTGATTAGGATGTTTCTTGGCATGGATTTCTCTTCGTTTATCCTGTTTTGTGTTCATATCTGAATCTGTAAGTTTCTGTCTTTGCTAAGATTCAAGCAATTTGAGCTCCTATTTATTGAATTTTCCCAAACCATTCACTGTCTCCTCTTAATATGAATGCTAGTGTTGTGGGTCCTAAGGTTCCATTCATTTTGGGTCCATCACTTTTCTCTCTGTTGTTTAGACCTGATAATTTCTATTGATTTTCAAGTTCACTCTTCTCCTCTTATCTCCATTGTATGCTATTGAGACCATCCAGTGAATTTTTCTTATTTCAGTTATTGTACTTTCCAGTTCTAAAATTTCCATGTAGTCCTTTTTACATTTTTACTTTTCATTTTTTAAATTCTATTTTTATCATGTTTCATACACACACCTTCGCCCTACCCCCAGAGTCTCCTCTATTATTAACATCTTGCATTAGTCCTCAGTGTCATCCAAGGACCCCTGCACTAGGACCTGGGCTGCTGCCCCCAAGTTCTTCAATGAAGGGGCAGACACTGACTACCCCCAAGGGAAGATGTGTATGGCAGCGGTGGGGGCAGCATGAATGGAACTTAAGAAGCTGGCCTCAAGCTGCCCTCTCATTGCCACCTCTAGCAGTCCGCCCACCTCCCAGGCTTTTGACCCAGGAGACAGGATCAGACACAGTTGTGAAATCTCGTTCCACCCTCTTCTGGCTTCCATGGTTGCTATTCTTGATTCTACTGCTGGTTTGTCATCCCTGGGTGGGGGTGTGGGGTGGGGGGAATCTCTTCCTCTTGCCTATTTTTAAGATTTTTCTTTTGCGTTCTACACAATATGTCTGCATGTGGAATCTGCTTATCTTGTTAGATACAGGTTGTGCTTGAATTTCTGTGTTTTATCAATTTTGGAGAATTCCTGGTAATTTCATATCTAGCCTTCAGCTAATTAATTCTCTCTTCAGCTGTGTCTAATATGCCATCTCATTTAGCCATTAAAATTTACCACTTGCATTTTTCCTATCTAGAAGTCCTGTTTGATGCTTTTTCACATCTGCTTGGTCACTTCCGATATTTCCTTATCTTGCTCATTGTTTGGGTCTGTCTTTTGCTTCTTTGAAGAGCTCATACATGGCTATTTTGTGTGCTGTATTTGTGAATGCCAGTAGCTGAAATTCCTGGAACGCTATTGCTGCCCTAGGAGGGGACAGCTCCATGCATGCCACCGCCCCTGAAAGTGATTGTGACTTCTTTGCTGACTCTCAGTTGGGGGGCTCCTTTGCTCACGTCTGCCAGCTTTTTCTGGGAGCTCACCTGTGGTTTAACCCAGCCTGTCTGCTGTAGAGGGCCTGGGTGGGAGCGCCCCCTCCAGAGCTGCTTGGTACTTGCTTCTGCTTGGAATCAGTGGGTGCTACTGCCCTGCAGGCCCCTTCCAGAGTCCTGGCCTGTTGCAGCCTTGGGGTCCAGCTTTCACCATCCCTCCTCTTGGGAAACCAAGACCTGTCTTCCAACCCAGCCCCAGTTTCAGCTCCTGCTCCCAACAGTGACCCCGAGTTTTTCATTGTTTTTCACTCGCTATTCTAGTGTCAGTTGTTTTGGGCTCTTCCATTTGTCTTTCATTTTTAAGCCTTTAGAGATTTCCCTTGCTTTTTCTGAGAGCTGGGGATACATTAAAAGCTGCATTTCTTGTCATTTATGTAAGACCTAGTTGTATTTTGGTGGGGGGATCATTGGAGCACCTAGCCTGCACACTGCAAAGGTTGGAAACCTCTGTCCCAGCCTCTATCCACCTGCCCACTCCCACAGTGCTGCCTCCGGACCTGTCCTCCTCCTGGCCGCTTGTCCTCCCATCATATAGTGCTTAGCTGGGACGGGGGGCGCCGGGTGAGCACTGAGAGGCAGGCGCTGTCAGGGGAGAGCTCGGGCCTCAGGCCTCTACCCTCAGCCTGCTGGGAAAGGCCCAGGACAAACGGCACTTCCCTCTTGCTTTCCTGCCCGGCATGCCCACTGGCTCCACAGCCCGGGCAGGCTCAGGCCCGGGCCCCCGGTGGCCCCTCAGCTGGCTTTCCTCCCATGCCCCGGCCTCTTGCCTTTGCCTGGGCAGCTCCTCCAGCCCAGATGGCCTCTGGGTGTGGTGCCCTCCCTCTCCCACCTCCATCTCAGTCTTGATGTCCTCCAGGGTTGAGCTCAAGCACCACTTCTCCAGGAAGCTCCCTTCCTGGGGCAGTGGCTGGGAGGTGGAGGTCTCCGGGTGACCCTCCCCATGCCCTGGCCTGCGGCCTAGGATGCATCTGCTCTTCTCCCCAGAGCGCCCCGAGGACGAGCACCACATTCCCAGCAACGCCTGCACTTGGCATGCGATGCACATTCCCTGAGTGGTGACCATGGGCCAAAGACTCTAGGAGGAGCCTTGGATGCCCTCCGCGGAGATGACCCCAAAGCCACCACAGACAGCAGGGCCATGGGCACAGCTGAAAGCCCCCTGGGCAAGGCGTGGGGAGGGACGGAAGGCATTGCAGAGGGCGCAGTGACGTCTGCACCAGGAGCTCAGACAGCAGAGCAGATGCAGCCCTTTGGAGGCGAGGCGGGGTGGCCAGGGAGGGGGTCTCTGTAGGCCTGGATGTGGCAAGTGTGAGGGGTACCCTCAATGGCTGGAGCGGAGATATAGGCCAGGCACAGATACAGGGCCCAGGGCCACTCCAGGCTTAAACAGGCCCCGAGGGTGGGAGGGACCTGAGATCGCTTGGAGAAGAATGCGGGGTGGAGGGGACGCAGGGGGAGCCTGGAGCAGGGCAGGCATGTGGGAGGGACGATTGTGGATGCAGGAGGAAGGGTAACAGCCCTGCTGGGGAGGGAGGAGTGGGGAAGGGGCTGTGAGAATGGCCCCCGAGGTCCTGGGATCCTTTTGTTTATGGTCCAGTGTCAGCAGGTGAGCCCTCAACTCACACTGGCCAAAAGAGCCATCCCAGCAGCTTCTGAAGCCCTGGGTTGCCAGGGCCCTTCCAACCCCCACAGCTGTGTGAATCTGGAGGGGAGAGCCCAGCCGGGCCCTGGATACACCAAGGAGGGGCCGTGGCGAACTCTGTCAGCATTTAATAAAGATAGAAATCAACACAACAACCAGCCGCTGACAACCGCAACAAGCCCAGGGCTCAGGCTACATACTGGGACATCCCATGACGTCTTCCAAGAAGGTCAGGGAGAACTCGCGGCACACGGCGTTCTCGTCCTGCCTGAGGGCCTCTGAGTCTGCAGTAGAGACCTCGGGGCTGACTGCACGGCCACAGCCTGCCCAGCCCCAGCCTGGGAGGGGTGGGCACCTGCCCTGGAGCTGAGAACCAGCTGGGGCCCTCCTGTCGCGGGCGTCCCACTGAGAGGGGTGGGGAGGGGTCACTGCCCTGTGCCGGGAGCCACGTCTGATGGGGAGCACAGCCCTGTCCCGTCCTCCAGTGTGAAGGAGGGGACAATGTCCCATTCTCAGGACAGGCTGGCCAGGGGAGCCCCCCTCGGCCATACAGCCCGCGGGCCAGGGTGGAGTTCCCGGCTTAAGTCTCCTAAGGACTCTCACGTCGCTTTGTTCAGGTAGAAGCAGAGGTTGGAAAAGTAGCCCTGCAGAATTCTCCCTGGATAACTGTGGGGAGCAGCGGTGAACTGTGGGGAGCAGCGGTGAACTGTGGGGAGCAGCGGTGAACTGTGGGGAGCAGCGGTGGACCAGGGCCCTGTTCCCCCGAGCCTGGTGGGGAAGTCCCTTGCCCACTGGGGGAGCTGGGCTGGCTCAAGGGGTCAGGAAAGCAGTGCTTGACTCGAGGGTCAACCTTGTTCACGTTGCTGGGCCTAGAGCCATTTATCCCAAGAGCAGGCCCCGGGGGACGTGAGCGTGGCCATCGGCCCGGCACCTACCAATGAACTTCACGGCTACCAGCTTCAGGTTCCTGTGGGGGCTCTCCAGGTAAAGTAAGGCCTGCATGAGAAACTGGTGGTAGTTGTTGAAGTTGCTCTCTACCTGGGGAGGAGAGAACAGATGGTCTGTGGCCAGGCTGGGGGCCCACTGGGCTCCCTGACCTCTGGGACTTGGCTCTGCCTAGGCTCCCCTGGCAGCACCTACCTCTCACTGATCATGGCCTGGACATGAGGAGCCAGAGCTGGCACCTGGGCTCCAGCAGGCTGTGGGGTCAGAGGCAGGAAGAGCTGAGCTCTGCAGGACCAGCTTCAAGACTCAGCCCCACCCCGGGTGGGAGTCCCGGTCAAGGGAGCTGGGCCCAGTCATCCTTTCTGAGAGTCGCCTCCACCCTCCACCCATGCCTTGTGCCCATAGCACCCCACGGCGGTCACGCTTGTCCCCACGCTGGGTCTGCAGCCCCATCAGAGCCCATGGGGGGCCTAGGACACTGGCCCCCACAGCAGGTGTGGCTCACTGGCTTCTCGCCCTCCTGGGGTGTACTGGGCCCCAGGTTTCCAATAGAGGAGAGCACGTCCAGGACAGGGGGCACCGTGGAACCCCGAGGACAAAGCCAACTTGAAGGAGGGGGCAGTGGGCGTGCAGGGGTGCTGAGAGCTTCATGGGACCTGCTAGAACAAACTCTTCAGTGACCGGCATCCTCTGAGGCTTTTGGGTTTTAGAAACGAGCTTGTCTTGTTGTCTGAGCCTATTTGCACTGGCTTTCCTGCCACGTGCACACCAGGAATCCCGCCTCACTTTGGCCCTTACCCCCCAGGCCACCACATCCCCTGCAGTTCAGACAGGCCCCTGGGCTACTACCACTGCCATGCCCAGGCATGGGCTCCTGGGCTGTTCCCAGAGTGGGGACACTGACACCAGGCCATTCCTGCCCAACCTGGGACCCACCTGCCTGCTTCCGGCTGCTAGGCTGGCTCAGAGCTGCCTGTGGTCTGTGGCCCTTCCCACCCAAGCCTGCTTACTTCCCACTCTCCTTCCACAGGGGACAGCCCCAGACGCAGCCTGGACTTGCAGCTTCAGCCACAAGGTGCCCTGGGGTCTCCACACTCTGGACACACGAGATCCAATTTGCTGTCCATGCAGAAGAGCATCCCAGTCGCCAGCAAGCCCACACGCTGGAAACTCGGTCAGGAACCCATGACCTTAGAGAGACCCACAACCCTGCTCTGGGCCGCTCTAGGGGCTGGACGGCAGCGCTGGCCCCCACCGGACCTCACACGTTCTTGGGGGCCCAGACTCTGGCCTATCTTGACACCTCCCACTCAAAGGCTCCAGGGGCCCTGCAAGTGCTGATCCTGTGTCTCGGAGTGGAAAAAAAATCAGGAAGGATTTGGAACCTTCTAATGTTGCCAGAAGGAAGGAGGCTTTAAAAAACGCCCAGGGGCAAAAGCACAAACTGAGGTCCGGGAGCAATGCTCACAGCAAGAAGGGGTGGGTTTCAGGGGCTGCTGGCCAGGCTGTGGCCCCCGCACATGCACTCCGGGATGGGCACCATGGGGGTGGCGCTTCCTGGGACTAAGCTGAGTCTTCATGAGCTAAGCTGTGTCCCCGCAAACTCAAATGTGGAAGCCTTGACCCCAGTACTTCAGATGCGACTGTATTTGGGGTAGGGTCTTGAAGAGGTGATCAAGGAGAAGTGCGGTTGTCAGGGTGGGCCAGCAGGACTTGTGTGCTTACAAGAAGAGGAGCTTGGGACACAGACACGTGGAGGGAGGACGCCAGGCGGAGATGGGAGCGGCGCCGCCCCAGGCCAAGGACCTACGAAAGTAAGGAGAGAGGCGGGCAGATGCCACCCCAGCGCCACCCGAGGACAGGGTTCTGCTGGTGCCTTCGTCTGGACTCCTGGCCTCCAGAACCGTGAGAGGGTGCGTCTTCATGATGTGAGCCACCAGGCATGTGGTTCTGGGTGACAGAGGTCTGGCCAGCACATGCAGGCCCTGACCTCGAGATCACTCCAAAGAGCGGGGTTCACAGGAAGTAAACAGGAAGGAGAAGACCACAGAGAAGGGAGACTACACACTACCCACATTAATTTCTACTGGTGTTCAAAAGGAGGGAAGCATTTTTTGTTCTTTTGTAAAACTACCTATTGGGTACTAACAGAAGAGTTTAAATGCATGTCTTGTGTTTCTTCTACTCGTGGTATGACATCAACTTGCTCCCATCAGTGGAGTCAAGAAAGAATAAAGGCGGGGCTGAGAATAAACCACCCTGCCTCCGGGGCTGGGGGCTAGGGCGGGGGCCTCGGGGTGCTGTGCGGACTCGAGGGAGTGGTCGGCCGTGGCCAAGGCTCAGCCCATGTTCCCAAGCAGCCTGCAGGGCCCCCATGTGCAGCATGAGACAGCAGCCTGGCGTTAGACAGCGATGAGCCGCCTATTTTAAAATACTGGTCATGAACACATAACCTGCTGTCAGTAACACCTGCGGGTCAGGGGCCACCTGACCACCATGAAAGGAATGGAATTCCATCCGGAAAGGGATGCCGGCCGGCCGAAACTTAAACAAGGTGAGATGTCAGGGAAAGACGCTGACTTTTGAGAAGTAGAATTGATGTGATGGGGCAGGTGAATGGTCAGGTGGTCAGGGCCCCTGCAGCCAGGGACACCTAGTGGCACGCTCACCCAGGGGCACTGGTGGACAACCAGCTCCCAACACCCGCGATGGCCCAGGGGGGCAGCTGGTTTCTGTTGGGTCTGATCTTTAAAGCTATGGAAATTCTAGGGAGGTGTCAAAATGGGTACGTCCCTGAAAACCCAGGAAGGCCTGTGCAGGGAAGAAAGAATAATAATAAGGAAGGAGGACGCAAATATCCGGCAAGGAGGGCGCACACCCCAATGACCCGCACAGTCCCGACGCCGCCGTGCGGCTCCTCGTCCGCAGTGCCTGAAACGCAGGAGGATGTGATGTTTAAACCTAGGATTGTAGTTAAGCTTTTAGAGTTGTAAGCAATATGTAAATGTTGAGAAGTTTGTTAATTCTGTAAGTTTTCACGGATCAATTGTCTTAGTAAGGGTGATTGTAATGCTAGCAGTGCTGGCTGTTCAATGCTTTAGAAGGTGGACTGTTTCATAAATTAATAAGATTAATAAACTGGGTTTATCTTATTTTATTTTATTTTATTTTATTTTATTTTATTTTTATTTATTTTTTTTTTTTTTTTTGAGACGGAGTCTCGCGCTGTCGCCCAGGCTGGAGTGCAGTGGCGCGATCTCGGCTCACTGCAAGCTCCGCCTCCCGGGTTCACACCATTCTCCTGCCTCAGCCTCCTGAGTAGCTGGGACTACAGGCGCCCACCACCGCGCCCGGCTAATTTTTTGTATTTTTAGTAGAGACGGGGTTTCACTGTGGTCTCAATCTCCTGACCTTGTGATCCGCCCGCCTCGGCCTCCCAAAGTGCTGGGATTACAGGCGTGAGCCACCGCGCCCGGCCTATTTTATTTTATTTTTTGAGACGGAGTCTTGCTCCTCGCCTAGGCTGGAGTGCAGTGGCACTATCTTGGCTCACTGCAAGCTCCGCCTCCCAGGTTCACGCCATTCTCCTGCCTCAGCCTCTCGAGTAGCTGGGACTATAGGCACTGCCACCACGTCCAGCTGATTTTTTGTATCTTTTTTAGTAGAGATGGGGTTTCACCGTGTTAGCCAGAATGGTCTCAATCTCCTGACCTCCTAATAGAGACGGGGTTTCACCATATTGGTCAGGCTGGTCTCGAACTCCTGACATCAGGTGATCAGCCCACCTCGGACTCCTAAAGCACTGGGATTACAGGCATGAGCCACCATGCCCAGCCTATAAACTGAGTTTAAATAAAATATAAATGGTGGTGCATATACCTCTCCACGCACAAAAATACCTCCAAAATGAAAGAATCTGTTAACAACAAATTTCTCATAAAATCTTCAACTGAAGCCGCTAAAATAAAAGGGCAGAGCTGGACAGAGAGACAGAGCCAGGGCCCCAGGTGCGCACTGAGCTCCAGCTGCCCCAGGCACCAGGCAATCTCCCAGGCTGAGGCCAGACGTCAAGGCCACCACCCAGGTACCCCGGGGAAGGACCAGCCTGGAGGCCCAGGAGTCGGGAGGAAGAGGGACCCGGGCCTAAAGCAGGCACCTTAAGAACTGGACCAGAAAGACTCTGAGGGCAGGCAGAGAGAACCAAAGAAGGTTTGTGTCTGTCTTGGCCTGTGGAAAAAGATGTTTTCTTCAGGGTTGATAACCATGGTCAAGCCCCACAGGAGGATTTAGGGTTTCAGTTTCCACTGCCGGCTTTCAGTGGGGACCCCAGAGCTGGGGAGTTAATGCAGAAACTCATCCCATATCAGCAGCAAACACAAAGACCCTGGCCGCATAGCCTTGAGCCCAATGCCAGGGCTTCACGGAGAAGCTCAGGATACATAGAAGCAACGTGAGCAGGGGAGAAGCCATCATGAGCAAGAGACAGAAAGCACAGGCAACGGCAAGGCCAGACCCTGAGAATGTCCCAGAAGCGAGCCATGCAGAAGAGATGACAAAGTGTTGTTTAAATGATTACATTTGTGGGAAACAGGAACTCCTAAGAAAAAGGCAAGACACTACAGAGAAAGAACAGGTGCACCTGGAACACAGCGCAGGAGACAAAGTGAAGACCATCACTGTTGATGCGATGAAGTTGGTGGATGTTTTAAGAGTGAATCAGGGATAGAGAAAAAATGAACTGGGAGATAAACCCGGGGGAAAATAACCCAAAATGCACCATCAAGAGATAAAAGAGATGGAAAATGTGAAACCGGGCTTAAGACACACGGACTGGAACAGGCTGAGAAGGTCACTCACAGCAAACGTATGAGACCTTTGTGCCCCTCACATGGTTTTTGTTCTTTTGCCTCTTCAAATTCACCCGTTTTGCCTGGTGTGTGAAAATGGATGTGAGCCCCTGAATACCTTCCTCTGCTGGTGGGTCCTGGGGTGTGGTCAGAAGACAGCAGTGAGAGGCACCCCAGGAGGCAGCCCCTCTGCTCTGTGGGCTGCAGGATCTCCAGGGCCAGGCTCCTGCACTGTGACCACTGCCCCAACACTCAGCTCCTGCAGAGCATGGAGCCAGCCACGGGAAGGGGCAGCTGTGCCCGAACCCCCGGGGCGGTTTGGCAAGGGAGTATCACCCACGCGATGCCTCCCTGTGAGCGACTTCTCCTGCACCTCAGAGGGCTCGTGTACAGCAGTCTCTGCACCCGCTGGCATCTCTGCTACAGGAGCCGGTCGCCCAGGAGAGGAGGTCTGCTTTGGGCACTTGCCTCAGCCCAGGGAGGGGCTCTTCCGCCTTCCGTGACAGGACACACGCTAACGTCCGACAGACGTGTCATTCCTGCCGCTGCTGCATTCTTCAGAGCGCTCTTTACTTCTTACCAGCCAGCCCCTTCGAACTCTCATTCCCCGTGGCACTGAGTCATTCTTCACACCGCACTTGCCTGCTCACACTGCTGTGTGGTGCCCATCTCAGGAATGGGCTCCGAGCGATACAGAATACTCACGTCCCAATTATGCTCTAGCGGTTAAGGGCAGCAGACCTTGGGCTCCCAAGGTCAATGTTTCCACTGTCACTGTCATCCGCCAGGGGTGACAGCCTGAGGACAGACGGCACCACGGCACACAGTGGGCAGCCAGCATCCCGTTCCCACGGCAGGGAGCTTGGCGCCACCCACACTCACATCCTAAGGCATAGCCCCTCCCAGCCCCGAGCCTGTCACTGCTGATCCATCTCCTGGACCCCTCCCAGTACCAGCACAATTCCACAGAGCAAGGAGGAAGTTCTCAATAAGATCCCGGCCGGGCGCGGTGGCTCACGTCTCTAATCCCAGCACTTTGCGAGGCTGAGGCAGGAGGGTCACTTGAGCTCAGGAGTTCAAGACCAGCCTGGCCAACATCGCAAAACCCTGTCTCCACAAAAAGTACAAAAATCATCTGGGTGTGGTGGCGGGTCCCTGGGGTCCCAGCTACTCAGGAGGCTGAGGTGAGAGGATTGCTTGAGTCCAGGAGTTTGAGGGTGCAGTGAGCTAGGATTGTGCCTGTGGATAGCTACTGCACTCCAGCCTGGGCAGAGAGACAGACTCTGTCTCAAAAAGAATAAAAAGACCCCAAAGCACGAAGCACAGAAAAGGAATACATTTGGCTCCATTAAAACCAAAAACTTCTGTCCAACCAGTAACACCATAAGCAAGGTCAAAGGACAGGTCACTAACTGTGCAAAAATATTTGCAACGCCAATAGTTGGCTAAGGATGCAGGCACAGCATAGAAAGAATTCCCACACTTTTCCAAGTGAAACAGACAACCTCATATAGGACGCGGAGAGCATGTGCACAGGCAGCTCGCAGCAGAGGAGCCTGGCCCGGCCAGCTCTGGCTCACCAGCTTTCAGGGTTCCCGGCAGAAGCTAAATGTATCTCTTCCTGGGAATCTTTGCTCCATCAGATTCCCGCCCTCCCCTGCCTTTGAGAATTACATCCCCACCCTCTCAGGAAATGTTTGTTCCTTTCCCCACATCCAGCGCCAGCCTCTGCTTCCTCCAGGAATCTCTCCCTGATTGCTCCTGTCCACAGAAACATGGCCTTCGTTGACCTCTAACTGCTCACCTCTGCCACTGCGGCTGCGGCAGCCTCAGGAGCTTCCCCCTGGGATTTCCCCTCCCTCTGCATTCAAACTGGTAGTGGCTCTTCCCTTCATCCCCTTGCAGGAAGGAGGTGACAGGGTCAAGAATGCAGACAACAGCAAACCTTCCAGCTTTCGGGCTCCTCCCCAGCGCTTTGGGAGCCTGGTGGGGCTTTCAGGCAGAGGAATTCTCCCAGCAGCTGGATGAGGCAGGGCCCGCAGCCAGCGCTGGGCACGGCACCCAGTACCCAAACAAAGGGACGCCGTGTGGGCCAAGATCAGTGCAGGTGGAGATCAGGCCTGCTGGGCCCACCAGTGACCTTGGCCCTGCTAAAGAGCCTGGCGCTGCCACCCTGGCTTCCCCACTTGTAGGACAGAATGAGAGACTGCAGTCAGAGATGAAATTGGCAGCTGGAAAATAGAGAAGTGGTGTTTCTCACTCGCCCTTTCCCCCTTCATCTGCCTCTTGCGAGGACGTGCTCCTGGCCAGAGAACTGGGCTCAGCAGGGTCTGTGGGGTGGGCTTCTGTGAGCTCAGGGCCCTCCTCAGGTCAGCCCTGGGACTTGAGGCCCGCAAGGCTCCCCTCACCGTGTCCACTGCCGCCTGGACCCTCCAGCAGCTGCTCCATCCTCACATAGACACCCCTCAGGGTGCTGGGCTCCCGCACACAGCCCTCCCCTCCCCCCCGGCCCTGCTGGTCCTCCTCCGAGAGGGCGCCCACATCTTACCACGAAGATAAAAATGTGGTTCTCGGCGCCCAGCCTGTGGCCCCACGCCAGCATGCTAAACAGCTCCTCCCGGAACATGCGCTTCAGCAAGATGGCGCGGCGTGGGAAGGTGAGCTTGGTCTTCTGTGGGTGCACAGCAGAAAGATAGGACCAGGAGGTCCGGGCTCCCCTCCCCATCACCATGCCCCTCCCTCGAAGAGCCCAGGGGCCTCCACAGCCCTGCTGTCCCTGGCTGCACAGTCTGCCAGTGCCCTGGAGGGGCTGGCCTGCCAGAGGAGGAGGAGGCCCCGCAGCACTGTGTCCACCCCAGTCCCATGGGTGTCCTGAGGTAATTCACACCGAGCTCCCAGGGAGGCCAGTGGTCACCCTGGCTGCCCAGGCCTCCTTCTGGACCTGAGGGCCTCTCTCGAGGGCCAGAGGGATGAGGGACAAGGGTGCAAGGGAGGGCCAGAGGCCACCAGCACCACAGCTGCTGGCCCAGGCTCAGGCCTCCCTTAGAAAAGCCCCTGCTGTAGGCTGAGCTGTGGCCACCAGATCCATGTGCTGAGTCTCTGAACCCTGGTACTGAGCTATCAGGGGCGACTGTGACTGGGGACAGGATCTTTAAAGAGGTGATTAAGGGCCAGGTGCAGTGACTCACGCCTGCAATCCCAGCACTTTGGGAGGCTGAGGTGGGCGGATCACTCAAGGTCAGGAGTTTGAGACCAGCCTGGCCAACACGGTGAAAATCCGTCTCTACTAAAAACACAAAAAAATTAGCCGGGGGTGGTGGCATGTGCAAATAGTCCCAGCTACTCAGGAGACTGAGGCAGGAGAATCACTTGAACCCAGGAGGCGGAGGTTGCAGTGAGCTGAGATTGTGTCACTGCACTCCAGCCTGGGCGACAGAGGGAGACCCTTTCTCGAAAACAAAAACAAACAAACAAACAAAACAAAAGGAGGTGACTAAGGTAAAATGAGGTCATTAAAGTGGGCCGCAATCCAGGATTCCTGGTGTCCTTCTGAGAGGAGGAGAGTAGGATACAGGCACACAGAGGGACAGCCTCGTGAGGACACGGGGAGAGGGCACCCGTCCGCAAGCCAGGGAGAGAGACCCCAGGAGGAGCCAGCCCTTCGATGCCTTATCGCCGAGCTTCCGAACTCAGAGACAATACATGCCTGCTGCTTTGTCCCCCTCCGCCCGCCCACAGGTGGCCCTGGCCATCCTCGCAGTCCCCATCCCAGGCCTGGCTTCCCCGCCCCTTGCTGAGCTGGGAGGACTTGGCCCATCGGGTTTTCATTCTCCAAAACCCTCAGCCTCCTCCCGAGTCCACTCTGCCAGGGCCCCTGCCTGGTGCTCTGGGGCTCACACATCTGTCCCCATAGCACTGTGCTCCTCATGGGGAGGGGCTGCCTCCTCTCCACACCCACGAGGAGGCCCCACTCACAGCAGGTGCTTGACAAATCCATGGATATCAACAGAGCAAGGGGGATTTTCTGCTCCCTGCCAGGCCTCAGCCTCGCCGTCCTGCCTTTGCCCATCTGCTCAGAGAATGCAGTGGACATCGGCCTCCGCGCAACTTTTTAACTGAGGTCTGGATAGGGGTCAGCCTCCCCCAGCAGGGTACCCTGGTGACCTCAGCCATCTCTTCCTTCTGAACGTATGGCTGCATCCCTCAGTTTCCCATTTCGTTATATCCTCGTCACTCTGTATCCGACACCCCCAGACAACTCTGCAAAAGGCAGCAGCTTGACTTCCCCACGTGGGATCCAGCTCTGGAAGGCAGCAACCATCTCCCACCTGCGGACCCCACCTGAGGCCACTCCCCGCTCTCAGACCCCACCTGGGGCCACTCCCAGCTCTCAGACCCCACCTGGGGCCACTCCCAGCTCTCAGACCCCACCTGGGGCCACTCCCGGCTCTCAGACCCCACCTGGGGCCACTCCCGGCTCTCAGATCCCACCTGGGGCCACTCCCGGCTCTCAGATCCCACCTAGGGCCCCTCCTGGCTCTTAAACCCCACCTGGGGCCGCTCCCAGATCTCCACCTCCCTAGGGTCTGGTCAGTCCCTGGCAGCTGTGGGCTCACGACCCCCTTATGCGGCTGCCCGACCCTGGCTCAGCCCTCTGCCCTTCACTCCATACCTCCCCTAAGTGATTCAAAGCCCCCATCCATTCTTACCTGGTCGACCCAAGGGTCTTTCTAAACCCCAGCCCACTCGTCCTCCCAGCTGGAGGACCCGCCCCTTGGCCCCCAGCGTTCCTCTAGAGTGGGAGTGCATTAGCCCCGCCGGCGGCAGAAACCCCCTTCCTTCCCATGGTCCCCGCCCAGCAGCTCCACCAGCTGGACTCAGGCTTCAGGAAGCTGTCTTGCAGCCCCATCAGCTGGGCCCGGAGCAGGACCACCTACGGGAGACCCGGCCCTGCACGTGGGACCCCTGTTCAGCTGCTCTGTGCAGGAACCCTCCCCAGGCTTCCCCTAGCGGGGCGGCTCCCTGCCTGCTGGCCACAGGGCTCTTCTGATTCCCAGCGGGCTGTGAGCTTCCTCAGCGGGGACTGTATCTGCTCTGCCCCAAGCCCAGCCCACAGTGCACTGCCTCAGAGGTGGCTGAGTGGGCAGAGGGTGGACGATTGAGCCCCCAGCAGAGATTGGCTGCCGGCCACTCCGTGCCTCCTTTCACACCACTTATCAGAGGGAAGAAAAGCCTGGGAACCTCAGCCCCAGCTGAGCCCCAGCCCCAGCAGGAGGCTGCTCATTGGGGGTTCCTTCCCACCCACAAAGGAGGCCAGAGGCACTGACCTTAGGGCTCCCCTCAGCTCAGAGATTCTGGGCTCCCCAGCCCTGTGCGGTGCTGTAGGGGTTGCCTTCCCCACCCATTCCTTCCAATGCGATGCCTGCAGTGGAGACTGTTCCCAGCGCCACCTCCTCCCCGCTTCCTAGGATAGAAGTGCGTGTCCTCCTGGAGCACCCCGTCTCCTCTCACCTTCTTAGGGTGCACTGAGGCACTGCTGAGGCCCCTCAGGCTCCTGACCTGCACCAGCTGGCTGGGATGATTCAGGCCCATACTCAGGATGTTGTCACAGTTCTCCGAGATGCACACTGGGAGACCTCCGGGCCGCTGAGAAACTGAGGAGAGTCAGCACAGTTAGCTCACTAGTCAATGACGGCAGCCAGGGAGAGTCAGCATGTACGCCACGGGAGACAGAGGGCGAGACACAGGAGGCCCTCGAGACAGCCATCAAGTGTTGCACGTGGAAGGCAGAAGTTAGGGTGCCTTTGTAAAAATGTGTTTTTTCACACAGGGTCTCACTCTCCCCAGGGTGGGGTGCAGTGGTGCAATCACAGCTCACTGCAGCCTCGACCTCCTGGGCTCAAGACATCCTTCTACCTCAGCCTTCCAAACACCTGGGACTATAGGCGTGCACCACCACACCGTTATGTACGTATGTATGTATGTCTGTACGTATGTATGTATGTATGTATGTACGTATGTATGTATGTATGTATGTACGTATGTATGTACGTACGTATGTATGCACCCGGCCTCCACCTCCCCTCCCTGCCCCTTACCTGCAGGAGGAAGGAAACCTCGTCCATGCTCTTTTTCTCAGAGGGGAAGCTCTGAAGCAGCAGGTCCAGGGTGCACGTGGCCTTCTTGTACAGCACCTAACAGAGGAAGATGGCCACAGCGTGTTGCACAGTCGAGGGTCAGCCTTCCAGCTCCACTGCCCTCGCAGAAAGATGTGCTCATCCATCCCTCACAAGGCACCTGCAAAACTGGGAGGAGGGCCAGACCACTCCTCACTGCAAGGCCTCGGGCCGGTCACCTTGTCTACCATGGGCCAGCTCTAGTGTGTGAGGACAGACAGTGCCCGCAGCAGCTGCTCTCTGCAGGTGATAACCACTGGGGGTGGTGAGAGCTGCCTGCACACCACGGGGGAGCTGTGGGGGCCACCGAGCAATGAGCTGAAGCCAGCCCAGGGGAGCACAGTGGGGTGCACTGCCCTGCCCTCGGCTCTCAGACGGCGCCCCTCACTTTCCTCCCACTTCCCGCCCCCCCCACCTCTGGGGCTGCCCTTTGTCCTCTGCTGTCCCTTTGACACTGCTCTCCCTTGGGGTGGCCTGTCCTCTTTCCTTTTCACCCTCTTTATTCTCCCTGGGAACAGTTTTTGGCTGATGTCCTCAGATATTCAGAAGTCAATGGGTCCAAAGCCCCCGCAGACCCCTCAGGCTTGTGCCCAGGGCTTGCCAGCCTGGTGGGTGAGAATCCAGTGTGTTGCTCAGCAGTGGGGGGTGCTTGGAGATTGTGGGATGAATAAACAGGGAGTTAATGTCATTTGGTGCTGCGAAAATCCTTGCAAAATATAGGAAACACCACGGCATCCCCTCAAATCCTGACCAAAGGAATGAACCACAGCTGCTCCCGTGTGTCACAGCACCACAGTCTATGCCCTTGGCCACCTAAGACCAAACATCCTGAAGTTCAGTGGAGACAGCACATGCTGTTGACACGCCAGAGCGAGGAGGACAATGGCCTCTGTCAGTGACAGTCCACTAGCCACAAATCACTCTCTTCCTGGATGGATATTTCCTAGCACATACTGTACTCCCCACCTGCAAGGCTGGTGTGTGGTAGGAACCAGACCTGGGTCCTGATCATAAGAATATTCTAGTCTAGTTGGAGAGGCAAAAACAAGTAATGAACACCCGAGAACAAAAGGAAGCATCTAAACAAGTTTGAGACTGTGTGTTGGCCATGTATTCAAGTGACATGGGAAAGGAGAGTCATCAAAGAGATGGTGGAGAGTCACTTTCCCCAGATCCAAGGGTGATCCAGGGCTCCACCCAGGCACTCAGACCCTGCCCTCTTCTCTCTTGCCCTCCCGTTGGGCAGAGGCTGTGTTAGTCAGCTCTCACATTGCTTTAAAGAAATATCTGAGACTGGGAATTTATTAAGATAAGGGAGTTGATTGGCTCATGACTCTGCAGGCTGTACAGGAAGCATGGCAGCTTCTGCTTCTGGGGAAGCCTCAGGAAACTTACAATCATGGCAGAAGGCAAAGGGGGACCAGGCACATCTTACAGGTCCACAGCAGGAGGAAGAGGTGGGGGAGGTGCTATACAACCAGATCTCGTGAGAACTCACTCACTAGAACAGCACTAGGGGGGTGGTGCTAAGCCATTAGAAGCTGCCCCCATGATCCAATCACCTCCCACCAGACCACACCTCCAGCAGTGTGGATTACATTTCAACGGGAGATTTGGGTGGGGACACAGATCCACTTCCAGCAATGCAGGTTACATTTCAACATGAGATTTGGGTGGGGACAGAGATCTACCTCCAGCAATGCGGATTACATTTCAACATGAGATTTGGGTGGAGACACAGATCCAAACCGTACCACAGGCCCGCGCAGCTGGCTTGTCCCCACCAAAACTCATGTTGATGCTTAGTCCCCAGTGTCACAGTGTTGAGAGGTAGTAGGACCTGTAAGAGGCATTTGGGTTATGAGGGACCCACCTTCATGAAGGGATTCATGCCATCTCCCAGGAAGGTGTGACTTCTCACTCTCACTGGGCTGGATTAGCTACTAGTAGAGCAGGCTACTATAAATCAAGGTAGCCCCTTGTGTTTTGTCTGCTTTTCACACAGCCGTTTACCAGGCTCACACCCGTTCCCACTGTGGGATGTCCTCAGCCATGTTATGATACGTGCAAGGCCTCTGCCAGATGAGGCTGTCCCATCTTGGACTTCCAGCCTCCAGAGCCATGAGCGACATAGACCCTTTTTCTTTATCAGTTACCCAGTCTCGGGTATTTTGTTATAGCAACAGAAAATGGACTGAGACACTATGGTCCTCAAGACAGTGTGATATTGGCATAAAGATAGACAAGTAGACCAGTGGGAAATAATGAAGAGATTCGAAATAGAACCATGGATACATGCCCAGTTGAATTTTGACAAAAGCACAGAGGTAGTTGAGCCTAGAAAGGATGACCTTTCCATCAAGTGGTTCTGGAACAACTGAGTATCTGTATGTAGTACTCCATATAATACACCATATAAAATGAATTCAGAATAGACCATGGGCTGTCATAGACTGACTATTTCTCTCCACCCCCAAGCTCCCATGCTGAAGTCCTACCTGCAGTGTGATGGTATCAGGAAGCGAGGTCTGGGAGGCGGTGAGGCCATGAGGGTGGAGCCCTCATTGGTGGGGTTAGTGCCCTAATGAAAGGGGCCCCAAAGAGCTCTATGGCCCTTTTCCTTCCTTGGGGGCTACAAGAAGTTGGCGGCCGGGTGCGGTGGCTCAAGCCTGTAATCCCAGCACTTTGGGAGGCTGAGACGGGCGGATCACGAGGTCAGGAGATCGAGACCATCCTGGCTAACACGGTGAAACCCCATCTCTACTAAAAAATACAAAAAAAAAAACTAGCCGGGCGAGGTGGCGGGCGCCTGTAGTCCCAGCTACTCGGGAGGCTGAGGCAGGAGAATGGCGTAAACCCGGGAGGCGGAGCTTGCAGTGAGCTGAGATCCGGCCACTGCACTCCAGCCTGGGCGACAGAGCGAGACTCCATCTCAAAAAAAAAAGAAAAAAAAAAAAAAGAAGTTGGCAACCTGCAGCCTGAGAAGGATCCTCACCAAAACCTGATCACGCTGGTTCCCTGACCTCAGACTTTCAGCCTCCTGTGAGAAATACATGTCTGTTGTTTATAAGCCACCCAGTCTGTGAGACTTTATTATAGTGGCCTAAATTGACTAAGACATGGACCTAGGTATAAAACTGAAAACTGTGAAACTCTAGAAGAAAACTTGGGAGAAAATCTTCGTGACCCTGGGTAAAACAAAGATTTCCTGCATAAAATACTAAAAACACAACCCATACGAGAAAGACAGACGAGTTTCCTTAAAATAAAGAACTTCTGCTGTTCGGAAGGCATTGTTAAGAGAATAAAAAGACATGCTGCAACCCAGAAGGAAGTATTTTCAAATCCTAGAGCTGACAAAGGGCTCACATCCACAATATAACATGAACTCTGAAATCTACATAATAATCAAACAAACAACTCAGTTTTAAAATTAGGCACGGGGTTTGAGCAGACGCCTCATCAGAGAGGTTCTGGGGTTGACGAACAGGTGCTGGGACAACGCCCAGCACGATTAGCCAGGAGGAAAATGGAAACTGACGCCAATGAGCTGGCGCAATGCGCATGTTCGACAGCCAACGTTTGAAAGACTGACCAGACCAAGCCTTCGCGAGGACGTGGAGCAGCCAGAAATTCCACGTGCTGCTGGTGGGGACATCAAGCAGAACAGCCTCTTTGGAAACGGTTTGGTGATTCGTTAACACACACCTGCCATAGGACCCAGCTATCCCATTCTTAGGTATGGCCCCGTGCAATTTAAAATACGTGTCTAAAGAAAACCTGTACACAGAGGTTCACAACAGCTTTATTTATAAAAGCCCAAAGCTGGAAACAGCCCAAATGCCATCATCGAATGAGCTATGAACAAATGGTGGAATGCCCACAAATGAAATGCCACTCAGCGATAAAAGGACGCTGCAAGCTACAACACGCATGATCCCAAAGTCATCATGGTGAGGCAGCAGAATCCAGACAAAGATAAGTGTGTCCCATTTGATCCCATCCACAGGGAGCCCTGAACCGCACAGACCAGCCCACAGCTATAGACGCCCAAGGTCAGCGTTCACCATTCAATTCCATCCACCCAGAGCTCTGAAACATACAGACCAGCCCACAGCCACAGAAACCCAGCAGTGTTTTCAGTGAAGACAAGTGAGGAGGAACCCCACAGGTGATCGGTGGGGGTGAGGAGGAAGGATCCTGCAGGCGTGAGGAGGAGGGATCCTGCAGGGGTGAGGGGTGAGGAGCAGAGATCCTGTAACGGTGAGAGGCTAAGAAGGAGGGATCCTGTAGGGGAGAAGGGTGAGGAGGAGGGATCCTGTAAAGGAGGGATGAGGAGCAGAGATCCTGTAGGGGTGAGAGGTTAAGGAGGAGGGATCCTATAGGGGAAAGAGGTGAGGGGTGAGGAGGAGGGATCCTGCAGGGGTGAGGGGTGAAGAGGAGGCAGCCCCAGGGCACAGGGAAGCTTTGGGGGTGATAGATTTGACTTCATGATGGTTTCATGCTCACACTTTAAAACATACCGAAGGGCGCATGTTGAACACGGGCAGTGTTTTATATCTTGGCTATGCTTCAATAAATCTGTTGAAACCAAGGGACCCCTGCTCAGGGTCATGCCCTCGTGGCCCACCTCTGACGCCCTTGGGATGTCTGCCTCTGGCTCCCAGGGCTCAGGTGATAGTGGGTGCAGTGCCCCACTGGGTCCTCCTCAGGCCTGGCACCAGCCCTCCAGCAGCTGCCAGCTCTCGGAGGGGTCAAGAGGGGGTGTGCAACTGCCAGGGACCAGCCAGTACAGCTGCCGGATGGCCCCAGTTGACGCCCCCAGCACCAGAGCCCTTCGTCTGCCCCTTCACCTGCCACAGGAGGCAAAGCCTTGACAAATGGGCCCAGCCCCGGGCCCCACCACCTGGAGAGAACAGGAGGACAGCCACAGGAACAGGGATCACCGTGAGGTCGCGGTCCGGCTCCTGCAGCGAGGGGCGGCTCCTCAGCGCCTCCATCGGGGAAGCACGTACAAGCTCCTCAGGCAGGTCTGCAGGATCCTGGACTTGACCGTGGGTGTGAGATGGGGCTGCAGGTTGCTAGAAGAAACAGAAGGTTCTGACTTCTTTGAACAGCCCGTGGTCCTGGGCATGAATGGCCTGGCCGAAATGGGCTCCCAACAGGCACAGGCACAGGTGGATGTGACTTCAAGTGCTGGATGTGGGTCTGGACTGCACACAGGGTGAGACTCCGGCTTGTGGGTAAGAGGTGGCACTGCTGGGGACAATGGAGCTTATATGAACTGCAGAGGCCCACAGGGGACAGGGTCTGAACCACTGTGACACATTCAGTCAGTTCTCTCAGCTTCATTGACATGTTTGTGAGAAAACGCAGGGACTATTCTGGGGTCAGGGTTAGGGCTGCGAATGGTATTAGGGGTTAGCTGGTGATGGAGGCCAGGGTCAGGGCTCAAGGGGGCCAAGCCAAGAGCTTCAGGCATGGCAGAGTCAGGGCTCAGCCTAGGACCAGGTTCAGGGGTTCGTGTCTGACCAAGATCAGGGCTCCGTGTGTGACCAGGTCAGGGCTCTGGGCTCCGTGTGTGACTGTCACCAGGGCTCAGCCAGTGCCAACGCTAACAACTTATCTTGGATGTAAACCAAAGCCAATCTCACCAGATGGAACGTGGCCTCTGGCCAGAGCCCACCTGGAGCTCAGTTTCAGTCCCTGCCGCCGGTCCCTCACTGCTCACCACCTCCCACGCGACCCCCAGTCCCTGTGCAGAAGCCTGGACTGCGTTCCTTCTGGGGCCCGAGGGGGAGATACCTGAGTCCCACGATGACTAGTATGATCTGCTGCCACGAGAGAGTGACCGGGACGTTGGAATCCTTCTGAAGGATGTGCTGGGATGGCAGAGAAGGAGCCAGTGTGGCAGGGCTGTCCGCCAGACCCACCCTCCCACAACCCTGGTGGCCGTGCGGGCCCCTGCTGGGCAGGACCCCGGGGGACACTCCCCAGGAGGCACTGGATGAGCTCTGGGATCTGAGTGAACTTGTAGCCCTGCGCACCCCGACCCGGCTGAGAGCCTCTGAGAGCATCATGGCCACCAAAAGGAAGCTGGTTTTGAGAACATGGTCCTGCCAGGCGCAGGTGGATGTCAGGGCCAAGTCGGGGTGTCGGCAGAGAGTTCCCCAATATCCTGCAGCAGAACTGCACATCCATGTACCCTGAGTGCAAGTAATACACACACAAACACACACAGCACAACATACACGGAGCACACTCACACACGCAGAACATACACACAGCATGCACGGAGCACTCACACACACACAAAACATACACAGAGGACACATGTATAACATACACAGAGCACACGTGTATACTCATAACACGCAACATAGAGCACACATGCATGCCTACAACACACACAACAAACACAGAGCACATACAACACACAATGTAACATACACAGTGTGCACACACAACATACATAGCTTGGGCCATGCTGTGCACAGAGCCCTGGCCACACTGGACTCCCAGCCTGGGGACCTCAGACGCCCTGGGCAGAGCTCTCACTGCGGGGACACTGCCTGCTCCCCTCCCCTTTGCACCCCCCAGAGCCTGCACCGGTGCAGGAGCCACACAGTGGCAGGTCTCGTGTCCATCCACCACCTTCCGGGTACACAGGGTTTGGGGTTCCTGCAGTCACTTTGGGAGGGGAAGGGACCGACAGCCCCTCCACACCTGGGCACCGACCTTCTCTGAAGCCTGCTGGGGATCCAGGCTCAAGAGCTGCAGAAGCTCCTGGATGCCACTGTCCTCAGTGTCTGATGCCTTCTCCTTCCTGGCCAGCTGTGGCAGAACAAGGTGCCCAGGGCATGGACTTCCTGTCCCTGGCCCTCCCACCAGGGACAGGACAGGGCCTAGAGTGGACAGAACAGAGATGGTCCTACCAGGACCCGTGGGCAGGTGGAGAACACAGCCGACTCTCAAAGGCTGGAAGGAAAGGGTTGGGGTGAAGCCCCACCAGCAGCTGGGGACTCAGGCTCAAGCGTGATTCTGGCCACACCCTCCTCTGCTTAACACCCCACCACACCAAAGACCTTACCCTTAGGACAGAGGCCGAACCCTTAACAGGGCAGCCGGCAAGCCTGACGCCCCGGCTCTGCCCCCACCTCCTCGGAGTGCCCCCACTCTTCTGTGATGCTTCGTGCTGGCCCCAGGGCCTTTGCACAGCCTGTCCCCACCACCTGGGCAGCTTTCTCTCTCACCTCCTGTGCCTTGGTCAGCGGTCAGCCCCAATGCCCCACTGTGTGTCCCCCTTTGTAAGCACTCGGGCCCTTCTGGGGTGCCTCCACCTGCCTGTTTACAGGGCCTTGGCCCCCAAAGAATCTGTCCCTCAGAGCAGAGGAGGCTGACAGCAGCCCTAGGAGGTGAGGGGCATGAGGAGGCTGCACGTGAATCAGGTCGCAGCAGGAATGCAGAGGCAAGGGGCCAGGACAGCCCCTGCCTGCCTGGGGCCCTCAACAACCTCTGACAGGGGTCCAGGCCCTTAGCAGGTCTAGAGGATGGCCCCGCAAAGAGGGCTGGGGCACACAGAACAAGGGGGTCCTGCTGCCCCCACTCCCAGGCCTGGTATGAGAACAAGCCCAGGAAGCTGAGCTGGGTGCCCTGAGGACACCTCAGTGCCCTCTCCATCCTGCAGGTCAGGAGCAGACAGACCAGGGCTGAGCCCAGAGGTGGCTGCAACCTGGGCCGCCCACTTCCCGTTTCCTCGCAGGGAGCGGCAGTGTTGGTCCTGACTTCCTCACCACTTCTGCAACTTCAAGCAGGAAAATCAGGGGCTCTAGGGATGGCCGGGGCCTATAGGAGCCAGAATGACGACAGAATGATGGCAACTGGGCTTGGGAGGCGTGGGCTCCAGGCTTGACAAGGCCACCAGCTGCCCAGTGAGCCCTGCAGAGACCCCCCAGAGCTCCATGGCTCTGTACATGTCAGGGCCACAGAAGGTGCGGAGTGTGGCTAGGGATCCTACCTGGCTGTGTTCCACCAGCTGGTTTAGGATGGTCTCCAGCACCTGGCTCTGCTCCACGACCTCCATGGCCCTGATCCTGCTGGCCAGCTCTTCCTCCCTGGGGAGGCCCTCACCCGAGGACACTCCCACGAGCCCTGGGTCTGGACGATCTGCGGGGACCAGGAGGCAGAGAGGCACCCCTTGCCCTGCTTGCCAGCCTGTGGCCTCCTGCCCCCTCCAACCCTGGGACCCCTGTGGGTGCTGGGAGCTCACGGGAAAGTCTGGGCTGCCCTGGAGGCTCCAGACAGCCCATAACTGCTGTCTCTAAAACGCACATGAAGGAAAAGGGTGTGAAAGTAGCTGAGAAGCTGGAAGCACCGAATGCAGAGGCCCGATCACCCCTGCGGGGCCGGGACACACCGCAGAGGCCCAGCGGCGGCTCAGGGCCTGGACCAGGTGCAGACCCACACCCAGAGCCTGAAACCAACGCCGGAAGCCTCGGCCGATGGACAGCGCCTAAGCAACCGCCGAGCATCTGAAACCAAACTTCACCTGCCTCCTGTCCTATTCCCACCAGACTACATTCCAAACAAAAACTGAACACAGAGGAGATGTGGGTTTCATCACCCCAGTCTCAGGGTAGACAGGGGGTCTAAACATGAAACGGAGGCAGTCCTGAGGGAAGCACCTTCACAGTTAGCAACGTAGACCACAATTCACCCAGAAAGCCCCTCACAGACAGCCTGAGGAGACCATCCCACGCCTGGAACGAGAGGTGAGTGCCGGGGACACAGGCCTTGCACCACAACCCGCACCAGGCTACGGCCATGGATAGTGGCTTCCAGAAGAAGGCTGACTGGTCAAGAATTAAATCAAAAGATGGTCCACCCCACCAGTAATGAAAGAAATGCAGGTTAAGGAACAAGGAGATGGGATTTCTCCACTGTCAGCAAGACAAAGACAAGGAGTGTGAGGAAGCCATCCTCATGCCCCAGGACCAGCTGCTCCTCCTCTTTGCAAAATCAGTCAGTGACCAACAGGTCTCCGTGTGGAAATTAAAGAGCCTGCTCGAGCTGCACAGATGATATGACAGGATTCCTGTTTCGTGAACAGAACGAGGCCGGAAGCTTGACTGTGAAGGCAAGTGTGAATTTCAATCTGACAAACCCTTTTGCAAAGATGACCAGTGCTTCTGCAATCAGAAAAGAAACGGTAAAGCTGCCCGCCAGGGTCCTGCTGGAAATAGGGATGACGTCAGAGAGAGCCTCGGACAGCCAGCGTTGGCCACCACCTTGCACGGCGCCCATGCTTGGAGCCCCAAGCCCCAGGCCAGGCCCTGCCTGCCCGCTCAGCCCTGCTCACCATGCTCCGGCCCGGGTGGCCGGCAGGGAGCCCACAGAGGCGCAGAAGGAGGCCATTGCCAGGCGCTGCTGCCATGAGAAGTCTCAAGTCCTGGGGAGACAGTCCTGCGCAGGGAGCAGAGGAATGTGTCACTCATGCCTGCCGGGCCCGGAGCTCAACTCTGAGAGACCCTCAGTCACCCCAGTTCTTACCCGGTCCCCTCACCGCAGGAGGTTGCCCCCACCCATACCAGGGCCCTCAACACCGCTGGTCACTGCAGCACAGGAGGGCTCTCTGTGGGACCCGGGAAGGAGGGAAGAGGAGGCGGCCACACTGGGCCTAGCGTTGGAGCCCCAGTCACTGGGACTCCTCAGAGGCTCCTGGGGATCCCCTGGGTCCCATGCCTGTCACCCCAGCCTCCCACTCAGCTCGGGGTCTCAGTCCGCACAGCAGGGGCGGTGGTGCATTGGTGGGTAGTCCTGCCTCCTCCCCAGTACTGGGAGCTCAGCTGCAGCTCAGGCAGCCTCGGGGAAGCACAGCCAGGCCAGAGCCTCTCGGGCTGGGTGGACGGCCGCACGTCTCAGAAGCCAGCCAGGCTGCACCTGCCTCTGAGGGCCTCTCTACCACCCCCCAATCTGCCCTCTCCCTTGGGGGTCTGCAGGGCTTGGCACCTTCCTCTCCTCAACCCTGAGCCCCTCCCTGGACTGCCACCCTTAGACCCAGCTTGGAAACATTACGGGGTCATCTGGGGATCTTGTTAAAATGCACCTTGGAGTTCAGCATATCTGATCCGGGCCAGAACCTGTGTTTCATACAAGCTTCCAGGTGGCCCCTGAACCCAGATGGAGGAGGTCTGGTGCTCACCCTGGCCCCCTAGCCCCAAGCTGACGAGCCAAGGGGCTCCACCCCAGAGGGCCCTCTACCCGAGACCCTCCAAGACCCCTATTCCTTGCTGCCCAGCCACACAGTGGCCCAGAGACTCAGCCCCAGCACCTACCCTGCCCCACTACTGTTAAGGGAAAGGTCCCCCAGACCCTACAGCCCTGTTCACTGCCGACTCCCCTTGCCCCGTGGCCAGCCCAGCCCACTCCCACCCCGGCCAGGCCACGAGGCCATCTTCTCAGTTCTTTAAAAGAAGGCATCTGCCCTGCCCTCCTGACCCGAGGGTTAACGGAAGAAGCACCTGCCAAGAAAGGTCTGTTAGCTACATGTAAGGTTTAAGGGTTAGGAAGGATTGCAGCCAGCTCCCAGGCGCAAGTGCAGGACACGTCACACCTGCCCAGGGAGGACTCCCACAGGTGGCCAGGCGCCCTTAGGACCCCCCGACCACGGCACGTAGGGTTTGGCTGTGAATCCCACCTCCAAGGAGTGAGTCTATAGGAAAAACCAGAAATGCCTAAAAAAATTCACTACTTAAGGCTTCTTTCCAGGTTTAAAATAGCCACGCGTGTTCAAAAATAGAGCAAGAATGGGCACGTTTCTGAAGACTATTTAATGACTGGGACCGCTCAGGATCCAAGTGGAATGAAAAAGCCTCATGATTCTCATTTAAAATTGAGTTATCTCTGGGTGCTGGGATTCCGGGTGATTTTTTTTTTTTTTTTTTGAATCGTTTTCAAAATTATCCAACGAGTCTGCAATGAGCATGGGATTTGCCCTTATCAGAGAAGAAAATGCTTATTTAAAGCCAAAATTGATGTGTTTCTTAAGGCAAGAAAAAGACAAAGCAGCAAACACCCCCTTTGGGTTGGGGAGGGCCAGCCCGAGAGGACGCCGAGGGGCAGCCGGCACAGGCTCTGCCCTGCCCTGGGGGTGCGAGGTCCGAGAACCTGGTGGCCTCAGAGCCTGAGGAGAATATGGGAGGGGTCAGGTCTTCCAGGAGAGGGTGGGAGAGGCTGGGGTGCTGCCCGGCCAGGGAGGGGCCTCAGGAGTGTGGGGACAGGCGGCTCCTCTGCTCCGGTCAGGACACCAGGCCCTTTCCCCTCTCCGCCTGGGGCAAACTTGCTGAGTTTTCTGGGAGGAAGTTCCAGAGTGTGGCTGTCCTGACCGAGGGGAATTTAAACCAGGCTGGGCCCAGCCACGGGATGGAGCTGGAGATGCCAAGAGGCTGTCCCCTGAGCTCACCCTCAGCCTGGGGCTCCCGCTTGTCCCAGGAGAAGCTTTACTGGGGAGACTGATCAACTACGGCCGTGAATGGCTGCCCCGTCTGCCCGTCCACCCCCAAACAGCAGTTGCTTGCTGGGCTCCTAGATGTCATCCAACTAAGGAGAAGGGACCAGGCGGCAGGCAAGGGAGAGCCCCGACTGCGTCACTCTCCCTTGAGGGCGGCGGAAAGGGAGGCATTCTCAGGAGGCGTGTGTACCACTGGGCCCCCAGGGGCCTCTTCTGCACAGCGGCTGCTGAGGAGGTGTTGGGAAGGGATTCCTGAGGTGAGGTTTGGTTCTCAGCTGCAGGGGACAGACTTCGAGGCACCCTGAGGGATCTTAGAACTGGACCAGGTTGCCCAGTACCCCCCACAGGTGGGCCCAGCAACTGCCACCGTGCAGGGCTGGGGGTGATACCTTCCCACAGGTACCCACCCCGGACCCAGCGAGCCACTGTCTGCAGGGTCAGCGAGGATTGCTTCCCGAGAAAGCCTGTCCAGCAGCCAAGAGTTTGCGAGGGACCAGTTCTCAACAGTCTGGAGGTCGGGGGGAACTTCGCCCCAAGGATTCTGGCCTCAACTGACTCTGCAGGCAGCTGAGGGAATTCCTGAGCACACGTAGCCCTGAGGCTGAGACGGAGGCAGCTCTGGAAACTTGAGGGAGCCGCTGCACACTGACCCAGGCAGGGGCTCTGAGACAGTGGAGCCTCCAGTCTGTCGGAGGAAGGGTCCTCCAGGAGGGGCCACCGACCAGGGCTCTGTGGAGGGGCTTCCCTTCCTAGAAACCCTTGCCCAGCCCTAACCATCCCCGGGAAGAGGCCGGAGGGTGCCCAGAACACCACGGATGGGGCGGCCGCCTTGGCACATGCCATGGGTTTGAGCTCATGTCATTTGGGATCGTGCGTGTCCCCGCGCCAGCCCCACTGCCTGAGGCTGCGGCCCGGGATTGACTGGAAGAATGGAACCAGACCAGAGGCGGGAGAGGCTGCCGCCCTCGGGCTCATGACCGACAGCCCAGGCATCTTCAGAGGGGCTTTCCTGGGATTACAAGCCCCCAGCAGGGACAGCTAGGGCGTGGCTAAACCCACTGCCATGTCAGGAAACAGCAGGAAAGCCTTCTCCTGCTCCCCACAAGGGGACACGCTGGTGACAGCAGCCTCAGGCCTGGGCAGGCTGGAGAAGGACGTGGCCCCTCAGTCCTGCTGGCGGCCTCGGGAATGACCCCAGCCTGGAACACAGCCAGCTCCTCTGTGGGGTCATCCTGAGTCTTCTTTAGGAGGATCTTAAGAGATAAGTCCCTGAGGAACCTCTGTCCAGTAATAGAGTTTTTTCCTTTTTTTTTCTAAAGAGCTGTCCTCTAAGAGGTGTCTGTCACCACCACCCGCCCTGGGGAGCTGGGAGGGTTCCTGAGAGAATGTCCCAGCTTCATAACTGCTGCAGAGGGGAGCTCCCTGACCATGACCAGAGCCTCTCTCAGGGGCGCATGTGAGGCTGGGGGACAGAAGGGAATGGGGACATGGCTCCCGGCTCCGGGTGGCCGTGGAGGGGTGTGTGGAGGGTGTGGTCCCCAGGGTTTCTCCCCCCATGCCAACAGCTGCCCCTGGAGAGGGGGCCTGGGGCCTGGGCCACTGGGCTGAGGCCTTGGTCTGGGACCCCGTCTCCGGCCATGGAAAATGGTCCTGGCACAGAGCTGGAGGGCTGGCGGCCCGGCCTAGAGAGAAGGCCCCTTTGTGTAACTACCTCGGTGGCCAGCGGGGATGACCACAGGTGGCCTCCTTCAGGGGCTTGGGCCCCAAGCGCCCTCCCTGCTGGACAGCCTGGATTTCAAGACTATACGGAGACCCTGGGGCAGGCCTGCTGCCCCTCTGTTCCCTGACAGGACCCCCAGGCTCACTCCTTCTCTAGACCTCCAGAGGGCATTTGGGGTGAGGGTGGGGAGGCAGAAGTGGGGGAGGGACAGAAACTCTGACCCAGGCCCCAGGCTCCGGAGGGACACAGGAGTTTCCCAGTCCCCAAAAACCCTGCAGACAGTGGAGGACCCTCTAGAAGAGGGGCTGGAATTGGCCTGGGGGACCCAGGGACAGAGGTGACAGGGCCAGGCTTGGCTGGGCAGCCATTGGTCTAACCAGGCTTTAGAGGGCCATTCTTAGAGAAGTGGAGCTCAGTGGCACACAGCTTCTCAGGGGCCTGTGGTGCAGCCAGCCAGGCACAGGGACCAAGGGGTCCGAGGTGGGCCAGAGCATGGGTGAGAGTCAGGTTCTCCCGGGAAATACTTGGAGAGGGCCGGGGAGGAGGAGCTGGGGGCGCCATGGGTGTGGAGTGGGGGTGGCGCCATTGGCGGGAGCCATGGCCAAGGCCTAGGGGAGGTTTTGTGGAGAACGGGAGCTGGGAGCAGCTAAGTCAGGACCCTGGGGAGGTGGGTGGGAGGAGCTGCCACCTTGGGGACCCCGAGGCCCTGTGGGGTGAGCATCTCAGGAAAAGCAGGCTGGAGGTTGGGGTCAAGGCACCTGTGAGTGAGCCAGAGTGAGGGGAGGAGCGGCAGGGCCCTGGAGTGGAGTCCAGGGGATGCTCCGAGCCCAGGGAGAAGCAGCTGTGTCCTGGAGTGAGGACAGGGCAGAGACAGACTGGGGGTTGGGAGGCCATGAGAAGGGCTGGAGCCAGGCACAAGGGTCTGCCCCACTGGTGTCTGAGAAAGGACTCCCACAATGTTCCCAGAACTTGGTCTGAGTTCCTCAGTGTGCTCCAGTCACTATTAGCATGGACTGGAAAGCTGGACGTGGAGTACATGGAGATCCAGATTCCACGGGATGAGGCTGAGCACAGCCATACCTCCCCAACAAAGGGGACACCAAGCCCAGAGAGTGGCTGGCTCTGCAGAGGCCCCCCAGCACCTGCGGTGGCTGGTCTGTGCCTTTCACCCGTGGACGGTGCTCCCCGCCATGCCGCCTGAAGTCCACAGAGGGGATGGGGGACTGTGGGCCTGGGGCACGGGGTGGCAGAGGCAACGTGGAGCTCGTGCGTGGGGAGGGGCCCCATCTTGGTGGGACACAGGGTGGGCGTGCACAGGTTCCTCCCCCGTCTCAGCTGAGCCCTGCTGCAGCCCACGGCTCTCCGAGCAGGGCTGTCACCCGCCGACTCACGCACCCTGCATAGAATAATTGAGTGCCCAGATTGTTCTGTCCTGCATTGGCTTGGGAAAGGGAGAAAAAGATGTAACCAAGGTCGTCTTCAGCCCTGAGGGCTCAAAGCCCAGGAGGGGAGACAGGCTTGTCAAGGGAGAGCCATCCAAAAAGGCCAGTGGAGAGAATCAGGGCAGGCCTCCCAGAGGAAGGGGCTTTGGGTTGGAGCTGAAGGCACAGACAGGAGTTTGCTAAGTGGTGAGGAAGGAAAAGTTCTTGCAGCAGAGGGAATGGCATTAGAAGGCACGAAGTGGGACAGGTGCAGCCGTTCCCGGGGCCGGAGCACTGGGCGCGATGGCCGGGCCGGGAGAGCCACGTGGCTTCCGCCGCAGAGCAGCGAGTCGGTGCCGGTTGGTAGAGCTCTTTAGAAACGTGGGGCTGGGGAGCTAAGGTTTTATCTTAGGACTGAAGGGAGGCTTCACAGTAGCACAGCGAGGACAGGAGGCTGACGGGCCGAGGGGCTGCGCGGTGGGAGCCTCCCTTCCTTCTGCTGGACTGCACAGGATGCCCTTCCACTCAGCAGCCGTGGTGGCCTCTGTGTGGCCCCCGCCGGAAGACAGCACGAGGGGGTCGAGGAGACCCCATCCAACTCCAGGCCCTTCCCTTGCATTTCTCAGGCTCTGCAAGGGGCACTCAGCAGCACGTCCTAAAAAATCCACTGTGCCTCCTGTCCCTGCCCACCCAGGCCGCAGCTGCTTCCGTGTCTGTCTCCTCTGCCTCCCTGGAGTTCTCCCCCACCCCACCCCACACACCACCTGCTGTCTCCCTCCCGCCTCCTTTCTTCCTAGTTCTGGGTCCCCAAATGCCCCGGGGCTGGGTGGGGTAGGAGCCTCGCTGGCGGAGGCGGGGGACCGGTGGTGACGATCAGGGAAGCTGAGATCTCAGGACTGGAGACCCCTCCTGCAGCCGTCTCCACAGCAGCACCTTCCTGAGCCCGAGGTGGCCAAGCCTCGGGTGTGACTGTGAACCAGTGCCTGCCGCAGGCCCAGCCCTCAAGACCGTCCTCCACTGTGTGCTGTGAGGCCTGGGGAAATGACTGAACGGCTTAGTGCCTCAGTTTCCCCACCTGTAAAACAGTGGCTGCTGCACGTGTTTGTGATGAAGACGGAGTGTTGATTTGAAAAGCGTTTGGACAGGGCAGGTCACAGGAAAGCTGTGTCATAAACAGTGCTGCAGGAGGGATCACATTCGGAGGAGCCGGGGTGCTGGGGTGAGGCAGGGAGGGAACGGGCTGGAGGTGGTCATGGGGCACTGCCCTTAGATGAGTTAACTGGGGAAATGGCCTCTGAGACGGCGACATCCATGTAGAAATGGGAAGAAGCTGGCCAGGTGCAGGTTGGGGGGCAGGCATGAGGGGAGGGAATTCAGGCAGAAAAAGCAGCAGGGTCGAAGGTCAAGAGGGCGCAGGCCGGTAGCCTGGAGGAACAGGAAGAGCCCGGCGGAGGCCAGAGGGCCAGAGTGGGCGGCAGGGAGGCTGGCAAGGGAGGATGAGGCCATTGTCCCAGGACCAGGGGAGTCATCATGAGCTCTGAACAGGGGAGTGGCACAGCCCGATCTGTCCTTTGCTCAACGGTCTCCTTTCCCCACATCCCTCCTGCCTTCCTTTGACAAATAGAAAATAAGCCCCATCACAGCCAGGCATGGGGGGCAGCCAGAGGACAGTGGGTGTGGGGGTTGGGGCCCAGCAGCCTCGAGGGCTCAGGACCTGGCTGCCCTGATGGGCCTGTTTCCCAGTCCCGAGCTCCTGGATTGTGGCCGCTTACCAAGGCTCCAGACACTTGTCAGGTAGCAGAGTCCAGACACTTGTCAGGTAGCAGAGTCGGCCACAGGGCTCGAGGCTGACATGTGCTTCCCTTCCCTCTGGCTGCTCGGAGGACGCCCACCCCGAGAATGGAATGCAGGGCCAGCCTGCTGTTGCCCGACCAACTGGAACCTTGAAGAAAAAGTGCATATCCCGGCCAAGGGTGAGGAGGAGCAAAGGCGCTGGGGCCCCAGTAGGGAGGAGGAGTCCCCAGAAGCGCAGGCCCAGCTACTGGGTGCAGGAGGTCCTGGCAGGCCAGCCAGGTCCTACCAACCAAAAGCCTCACCGGGGAGGGCCCCACTGGGGCTCGGGAGCTGGGTGCCAGGTCACCCGGCAGGCCCCAAGCTCACCAGCCCTCTGGACTCAGGTGTCTTGATCAGGTGGGGACTGTAGAGGCGGAGATGACTGAGTGAGGTGTCCTGTGGGACACCCGTGTGGCTCCATACAGCAGGTGCTGGGCAGGACTTAGCAGCTCCCCCTAGGGCAGGACTGCTTGTGGGGTCAGCCAAGGAGGGGCAGCGTGTAGAAGGCCTCCGAGACCCCTCTCAGCTCTGGACAGCTTCCCTAAGGGGCAGAAAGGAGCCACAGGAAGGGAAGGAAGGGGATGGAATGCCCCTGGGGGAGGAAAGGCTGGCGGGAAGGGTGGGAAGGTCTGGAAAGTCAGGAGTCTGGGAAGAGAAGCAGAAGCTCCCACCCAGCCCTGCCCTTGGGGCTGCTGGGCCTGTACAACCCCGCCAACTGAGCGGCCTCCTCACCTGCCCTGCGGTGCGGGAGGGAGTGAGGAGCTGAGGAGTGGGAGGGAGTGGGAGGCTGAGGAGCGGGAGGGAGTGGGAGGCTGAGGAGCGGGAGGGAGTGGGGGGCTGAGGAGCGGGAGGGAGTGGGAGGCTGAGGAGCGGGAGGGAGTGGGGGG